>NW_024003726.1:346738-453415 GCF_014805625.2 Glossina fuscipes
CACCATCAACAAATTAAGGAATATAATTACTACACCCGACGGAAAAAGTAAAATATTATGGGTACCAAGTCACATCGGTTTACTGGGAAATGAGCAGGCGGATTTAGCGGCAAAGTATGCTGCTTCTGCTCCTCTAATTATGGATGATGTCATGGAAAAGTTGGATCTTCAAACATACATTGAAAGAAAAGTTATATAGAAAATTGCAGAAGGAAATTTAAAATACCATCATCAACACTACTCTTCCATTAACCCCCAATTAATTCCACTTTTATATCCAACAAATGTTGAGAAACCCAAGATTCAAACATGTTCGAGAATTCGCCTTGGTCATACAATTGCAACTCACCAATGGATCTTGAAGAAGTCTTCCTCTCCAATCTGCAGATGTGGACAAACTCCCACTATAAAACACATTCTCTACGACTGCCTTAACTTTTCCTCGGCTAGAAGTATTGCATTTGGAACGATTAACCCTTTGAACATTCTACAATCAGCTTCAGAACAGAATATCAATTCAATATATTACTTTTTTAATACTACTAAGTTCACTATCTAATATCCATTTATTTAAATTAGAGCCGATAGCCTGTGTTGCTAGTGCTCAATGTCTTTTTTTTAGTCTAAGAATTCATTTCATTAGTCTAAAATTAAAATAATAATAATAATAACAAAAGCAAAAGCACATTTAATTATGTGTTTTCGGGTGAATATTCGCTATGGTATGCATTTAAGTGTGTACGTTCAAAAAAAAACCAAATAGTAAGTATATACATAGCAGATATGATATGTTTTCTTCTCACCGTTTATTTCGCATTAAAGAGTTCTAAATTTTTTATTTGCGAAATGTTTCCACAAATTTAAACGAAATTTTTGATATCAAAATATCTGAAGAAATGTTTTATTGTTAAAAAAAGTTATATTGTAGGCAGAAACAATTTTGGCTAATTTACCTACTGTTTACAAATATATTTTCTTAAATTAAATCTTAAGCTATGACGCATAAAATTATATGCCTTAGAAGTTAAAAACAGATTCTGTGTAATATTCTTTTCTTCTTGCATTGCATAACTTATGTGTGATATGGAAAATGGAATGAAATATGTCAAATGTACGTGTACGCAAATAAAGTTAATAAAATAAAATAAGTAAACTGGGTAAAGATATATATAATAATAACAATAATATATAATAATCTACATAATAATTTTTTTTTTACAAATAAAAACTTTATTCATATTTCTTCATACGAAAATTTTCACTGTAATATGTCGAAGCATTTAGGCGAATATAAAATTTACTATTTGGGTTTTTCTTACATATACACCTATATATATAGCAAAGCGAATATTCACCCTAAAGCACGGAATTGTGTACGTCTCTGATTTGCAAATTTTTGAGAGTATTTGATGCGACATCATATCAAGAAACTATTAACAAAATGTTTGCTCATACCATTAATAAGAATGGAAGAGCAAGTTGTTAAATGTCTACGCATTAACAGCGTTATTACTGTTATTCATAACAGAAACGTAAAATGTTCGTAACAAGTTCTTAGCTTAGATTTTAAACAAAATGTCGGACCATCTATTTATTTCGTTGTCTTTGGTGTAATATATAATAATATAATAATATTCCATCATCCCGGTTGCTTCTAAACAAACAAACGTCAAGTTTGACCCTTATTTTCTCTTTATTTTTCGAAATAAATTTGGAATGACAACTGCCTTATATAATTCATAACCAAATGACTTTGAATGTAAGTCGTTTACGTCAAAGCTATTTAACTAAAAGATACATAATCAATGACCAGAAATCTATATACTTTTTCTATGTAAATATTTGATAGGGTGTAACAGTTTAATAGAACTCTAGTGTATATGAATAATCAGAAGAGCACGCAATCAAATGACCGTAAATTAAGATCGCTACTACTGTTACTGATAGCAGAAACACCAGTCCCCGGAATGTTATTATATCTAGCTTTAAACAAACTGTTAGAATATCTTTTATTCAATTGTCTCTGGCTTATATACACACGATATAATATGAATTCCCACTAAGCCTTAAATAAATTTGAAAATTTAAATCCCCATTCCGAAAAAAGAGCACCATCATTCATCATTGTCTCAACCCCTAAAATTTTATATAAGCCGTCTGTATCTCCTTTTTTATTTTTTCCTTTTTAAATTTATGATGCGTTTTTATTACTGGATTTTAAAAAGGGGCCATATGACTGGAAAAAAAGACACCACGACCGCCTATCAGCCGTTGAACTTCACTTTAATTATCAGCATATGTGTCTAAGTTCAACTTCTACGCCTGATAACCATGCAAAGGTTTATGTTGTTTCGAATTAATAGACAGCACTTAACGCTTTATATATAAGAATAATATCTTTATAGGAAAGGTACTGCCTTTTCAGGTGAAAAATGTTACATATGTGAATTAAGAACTGATGCTTAGAAAAACGTTATTTAAGATGCCTTTCTTAGATCCCGAAAATTTATGTTCGTAAGAAAAGTTTCCTCTTTAAGTATAATTTGATTGCTTGCAATTTCTCTTTTTGATTATCGTGACACCCTTAGAATGCTTTTATAATTTTTCGTCATCTCCCTGTGTTTCACAAAATTCCAAAGCAATACTAGTTTTGCATCAATTACATCATTAATACGCCAAGGAAAAAGTCGTAAATAAATCCAATTTAGTCGTTTTGTAAGTGAGGCATGGCGATTAAAATTATGTAGCCAGCATTAAGCTATTAGTGGGAGTGACGAAACAATGGAAATTGATATAAAATACGCGTATTTTTTGCTTTTGTAATCGTTGCATATGCTCGGCTCAACACACGGTAAGACTAAATGCTTTAACGATTGGCAGACATAAAGTAAACGTGTAAGTGTTATTTTCGTTAACAAAGATAATGTGGTTATTTAATGCAATAACTTCAATAAACTAAGGCTTAGCTTAACATATTTGCTTTCATGGTAATATACTGAATAATTAGAGGGAAAGACAGGAAATCCTTCCTCGTTACATAATTGAGCGAATGGTGGCGTTTTTAAAGTTAAATGCAAATGTGTACTTGTTTTTCGTATTCACAGTATTTTTGATCAACAATATACTAATTTGAAGTTTCCGTTTGCAATATGTCTTAAGGATATCAGAAATCTTTTAAAATATACAGCGAGTCTCATTAATGTTGGAATGTTCGCCGTAAGCTGCTGATACAAGAACATAATTTACTACAGAAAAGTTGTAAGAAATATGTCAAAACGTTTAAACGAAGTTATTAAGAAAAAAGGATACCCCACCGAATAATAATTTTTAATAATATGCGGTTTTTTTATCTTCGTATCCTTCCTTATATGAGAAAACCCCAATATTAATAACACTACGTTTTTTGAGTTGTTGAAGTTATTTAATTTTCTTGTCTACTGGAATAAAGTTTTGTTTTTTTTTAATATTTTAATATGTATTCCCTGATAGTACAATTAGTAAAGAAAATTTTTATGTTTGGACAATAGATAAGGTTTAACAAGCGTTTACTTTTTGTCGAGCGAAAAACCTAATATTTATGAGACTCACTGTACATATTCAGGACCGACTTATATCGTGCCCCGACGCACTTTTGTGCTGCTGAAAAGTTCATAAAGTAGTAGGGTCGCAACAGAAAATCAACGTAGTTCTATAAAATCTGAAGATTGTATGCCATTTAGTTACCGAAAAATTGATTTAATGAGACTAAGAATTTTGGTGAACTGATTCTGGATCTCGTAGACTTCCTTATCTTTACCTAAAGGACAATGTAATATGGATTACGATTTAGAAACTTTTTGTGTAGGCTATTTCTACTGTGTATTCTTGACGTATCGAACACTAAAAAAGATTCTGAACGAAATCAGAAAAATAATTATTATATTAAATTAGCGATTACGCATTAGTAATTGTATTTAAATAGAAGGGGCATGCATGATAGACAATTGAATTTCAGTAGAGTTGGTAGGGGTAATATCACAGGTGTCCCAAAATTACAACTAGAAAGTTAAAAATGTATGTACGTAATGTAGGTAAAAATATGTGTGCATTTTCCATATTTGTAAGTGGATCGCAGTCATTTTCCAACTTTACAAAAGTAATAAGGTAAATCTTGACATCATCGTTCTTCTTATAAGTTGTTATGGAGGTTTAATCGTGATTTAACAGACGAATATATAAATTTAATTTCATTGGCTTCATTGTTTACGTTCTTAAGAGTTATGTAATTCAGAGGGTCTGTGAAACGTATTTCAGTATACTGCAAATATTCGACTAGACTTTCACACGTCTGATATTTGGTATATCCAATCCAACATGAAGACTACATATCTTGTTCCAAATATGCGTCACTTGGTTTGTCACAAAATTTAGAGCCCTTGTTTTCTTTAACAATGTGTGTTTAGCGTAGTTCCTTTTAATTTATTAATTAATAAGAATAATATTTACTAATGACTGTTCAATTACACAATAATAGTCATTACTATAATTAACAATTGGTGTGGACTGAAAAGTGTCTTTCCGCACAATCGTGAGCAAAAGTATGGATAAGGATGCAGATAACAATATCGTACAATAAAAGAAATTATCCCAAATACAGATACGATTTATAAACTATAAAAGGCCTTTATTATTACTTTATATCTACTCGCACTAACAATAATTTTAATATAAATAACGTTGATGATTTTAAGTGCTTGCGGGAATATAGGAATAAATTCGTTATCCGTTTAGAGCTGAATTTTTTCAAGTAAATATGTTGTTTTTCGCGCCGGGATAAGTTTACGGAGATAAACCACGTTTGTGGTCTTAAGCTAAGTCAGAAAATCGGAACCCAATATCTGTAGCAAAAACTACGATATGCTATCCATATCCTTGCTTATTCGTTCGCTTATTAGACGTATTTGGTACGTTTATTTTGGACGTAGCAATTTTTTTGTTAGAAATATTGTATAATTTGCCATATAATAGGTGTTTGCATGTATGTTGGCAAGCTACAGCTATTGATGAAAATGACAAACGAAGTGTGAAGTATTAATGTACGCACCGATTAAATTCGATCATTTTGACCTTTCTCTGTATAAAATGACAGTTTTCAATTTAGTATTATCGGGTTATTCAGTTTATATAGAAAATTGCATTTTCGGCATTCATTACTTTTGTTGTGTGATTTGACAAAACCTGCTGCCGAAGCCCATCAAACCCTCCTGAAAGCTTATGGAGACGCTGCTTCATCATATGGCAATTGGAGGTTTTCATTTCAACGGTTTAAAAGTGATGATTTTGATGCCAATGGCAAAGACAATGAATTGCAAGACGAAAACCCAGCTTAAATTCTCGAACAAATTTCAAACAGATTAGCAGTAGATGAATCAACTATTTCTAGACGTTCACATTCGACGAGAGTGATCCAAAAGAGAAAGTGGCTACGATACGAATTGATTGAAAATGTCATTCCCAACCGTTTCAACATCGCGGTTTCATTGCTTGCCAGATAAAAACAGGAACGTTTTCTGTGGTGCATTGTGATTAACGATCATATCAAGCCCAAACAGTCATGGGCTAGTCCAGAAGAGACACCGAAGCCGCGTATTCATAGCTATATTGTTTTGCAGTGTAAATTGTGGGCTATTACTGCAGATGCCTACCGACGTGAATTAAATAAACATGCATGACAACGCTCGGCCACATGTTGCAAGAGTTGTCAAGGATATACGGTTTCAACTCGAGCGGGAAATTCTGCTGCACTCAGCGTACTTAGCAGACATAACGTCTTCTGATTACCAGATGACACGCGGTTTCGAAATGAGGAAGAAGTGCGAAAATGAGTCGATGATTGGATTGCTACCAAACCAATATTATCCTTTCAACACGGCATTGCCCTATTGCCAGAGAGATGGGAAAATGTTATAGAAAATGATGGGAAATATTTTGTTTAATGCGTATTGTACCAGTTTTTCTCAATAACTACCTTTTTCAAGTGAAAAAATGGACATGCAGGTACTTAATATGCGTATATGCATCTTACGATCTGTGTGGTAGAACAAGGTATGTAATTAGATTTTATTTTTGCGAAGATTGTAACATAAGACGAGGAAAGCCATAGTTTTTTCAGTTTCAGCGCTCCAGTGAGAGTTAACTTTGAAACCAAAGTTCGTGACCGCATTAACAAACTCAATATCCTCATTTACCATTTTAGCACGTGGTAAGGAATGGGAGTCGTAGACTGTAGATGGTGACTTTATTTTTTTACTTGAATTTAACTTAAAATTAATGAGATCAGACCAAAGAATAATATTATTTAAATTCTCATTTATTTAGCATATAAGTGGATGCAGTAATTATGACAACATGTAACGAAGTCGTTTATAGGGGTACTAAATAAGATAGATCGCATGGGATGGGACCCCAGATGTAATCATTCTTACACGTTAATAAGCGTTTTCCAAATTAGGCCTAATTAAAAAATAAATCGCGGACGTTTTCAAGCCAAAATAAAATTGAAGATTTTGTAATAATAAATTGTGTTGTACATTATCAAAGGCCTTGGACAAATCAATCATAACAAGAATGGTCAAGCCCTGCTTATCACACATCGGGCGGATATCCTCCAAAACTTTAGGCATTCCAGGACTGCAAGTATGAAGACGTGAATAACTCGGTTAATTATTAAGGTAGATAGATAGAAGGTTCAAATGTAACCCAATCTGGCCAATTATAAACGGTTCATACAGTTGATAGAGTTGAAAGAAAGCTAGTTGGACGAAAATCTTCAGGAAGAACTGGGAATGTCCCATTTCCGGAAAAGTTCTCAATTAACCGCATTGAGGAAGCGTTCCAAATTTTATGTGCCCCATTGCGGAGTCATTGCGGAGAGTTGTTCAATTCTTTTACCATCACTGGAAAACCAAGGCGGTTTAAAAGTACCAACTTCGTACACACTCATTAAATAACTGTGATAGCCTTTATGTTAAGTAAGATAAGTTGCCATTAATACCAGCAACGTTCAGAGCATTGCTTCAGCAATTTTGAGAGGTGGCACACATTAACCATTGCATATCAATTGGCTTAAAATCCGTGCAAGTAAACAATATTCATGTACGAGTATCACAACTATTATTATTTATTATTCATAACAAAAGCCGACTCCTCATGATTAGTCACCAATGTGGAATTGGTCACAATGTATGATTAGGGAACTGTCAAGAACAAAAATGAGGTCTAAAAAAATAGCTTCCAACATGGGGAATAATATGTGGAGTGATAATTAACCAATTTCAAATCAGCAGTTGATGTGGAGGATCGCAACTGCTTGGCACGCGATTTTTTATCTACGTGCCAACATTAAAGTCGCTGCAAAGTATTGTGTTTTCGTAGGAAATCGAAACTTTGTCCAACGCCTGAAAAGCGTTGTACAAATGACCGTTCGAGTTCTTACCTCGTCAAGTTGTTGAGCTATACTATCATTTACGGGCTTGAATAGAGTTTTATGATTTAAAAATTACCTAATAAAAAGGAATATCACCGTCTTGAACCGGAGATTAAGCTCACCAGGAGTCATAGTCTCGTTTTTCTTAGATTCTTGATAACTCTTTTTTAGCCCTCTTCTTCTCATCATCGCCACAGCAATAAATTAGATCATTATTCCCAAAGCGAGCATTAGATTTTTTAAACACTTAAGATCAATATTTTTATTTTTTGTTTATAGTTGTGTTTGGCATTTTTTTGTTTACTTCTAAGCTCAATCCTAACAACCTCAGTGAAAATGGGTTGCTTTATCTGCACATTTTCATTAACTTTCTCGGCTATATTATTTAGTGTTTTTTAATTAGTAATTGCTACTCAGTGATGGGCTCATCTCAATGCCAGTTTTTTCCTGTTACTTACTTACTTATTAAGGCATTTGATGCTCTCTTTCAACTTATCTCCCACTTTTACGTTCCGTTCAAAATACTTCTGAATACTCAATGCGGTCTTCAACTTTTCACCAATGCGCCGATCATAATATTCTTCTAACTTGCAAACTTTATCTTCAGTCTTCTTCAACGCAATCTTCAATACAACTTCCCAATCGTCTTTATACTAAACCCCTCGAACCCTGTTGCTATTAATGGTATCATGGATTTCCTTAAGGAAAAAAATCTATATTCTGAATAAAAGTCACCCAGTCCAGACACAAGTATCGGAAACAAGTACAAATGCTTTCCGGGAGAAGATATCTAACTTAGTAAACTTGGCATTGCGATGGACACAACACTTTGACACAGCAATTCGGATTCGACCCACAGGGCACTCTTACAAAACGCATAACCAGTCAGAACTGAATGACCTGGCGTACATACCGCGCAATTTCAACATCGAGTTTATTTGTTATTAAATTATAAAGTATACAAAATAGTCATGGGCCCTAACAACCACATCCGAATTTAGACTCGAGAATTTGAATTGAAAACAAAATATATTAACAGTTTGTGCATTTCACTTTCAATTTTAGTTCATTAAGTGGATGAGCATCAAAATTTGTTGAATTGCAAGAAAATTGGAAAAGCAGTTAAAAAAGATAATAATTTACATTTGACGCGATTGAAAGAACCCAGTCTATTTCAAGCAAGTAAATTAAGCTATTAATTCGATAAAGTACTGATGTTGAAAATGTTGAAAACTGAGCAACTTGAAATTGGGTTTTGCATTGCCGCAGAACATCTTTGCTTCATCAGAGTAACGCTCGGACAGAGGACTTTCTTTAAGGTGCAGCGGTGTTTGGGAGATATTTCGAATCTTGTACCTTACATTATTAGGTGTCCTAAGTGTCGTAAACCAACAAGAACACAAAAATGTCTCTTTCCCTTGGCGTTCTCAAAAATAAATTATTCTCAGATATCGAAGATGATGAACGATGAATACGTTGGTGAAGCAGCAGTTATAGATCGGCAGATTGCATATTTATCTTATTATTATTTTCGCTAAGTTTTTTGCGTTTAAAATTATGTGTGCGTTTTATAATTTAATTGGAAATTCCATTGGTTTGAATTTGATGGTTATGAATGTGACAAAGAAGCTATGGTACGAAGGAGATAAATATGGAAACTAGTAGCTAATGTATTTATTTTATTCCTTACTGTTTGTATATTTAATTTTCTATATATTTTCCATTCCGATTACTTACTTTTTTGACTCAACGCTCTTCAACTCCCTAGAAGTCTCTTTGTCCTAGTATGAAAGCGAAAATTAGAAAAACAATTGTACTATTTAAACAAAGTCCTCATTCCAACAACAATATGAGAATCATAATTTCTTTTTTTATATTTTTAATCTAATAAGAAAAAGTGCTGAACGTTCATTGTTATTTGCTCCCATCCAAGTGATTTAGCTCACAGATTAATAATCAATTTTCGATGTTCTTTTATCTTAAAAATGTGCACAACTCAAAGAAAATATAAAAGCCTGGAATCGCTAATGTTCGAAAGAATACAGAAAAGTGTAATCGACCAATTTGTGTAGAAAAATTTGCTAAGCCAATGCGTTGAGACTTTGATGGGAAGTTTTTCTTCTAACTTTCTTTCTTTCTAACTTGCTTTCTAGTAATTTTTGTGTTCTCACAAATAATGAAAGATAGAGGATGAAATCTTCTACATTTATTTCTTAAAGAACTCTACTGGTCATGTTCAGCAATAGATAATATCGGCCACGCCCACACAACGTTACAAGCAATGAATTTTTCACAATTTTGGCGTCTTCTACTTGTTACTCATAAGGTAAACAAGAAAAAAAGTTGAAAAGTATTTTGCACACTCTTCACATGAAGATAATTTTTTATCTGATAATGAAGACATCGACCCCGCCTTCATAAAGTTATAACTGACTAAGTTTTTGTTTTTCGTTTTATTCTAAACAAAACCTGTTGGTAATTCATCCTAAACTTATAAAACTCCTTAATAAAGACTAAGCAGTAATAAGTTCCTTTGGTATGATAAAATGAACGTTAATGGGTTTACGAAATTCGGCCAAAGACGGCTTTTTTACTTTATTTTCTACCATTCAGCAGAACATCAAGGTTAACGTTTCCTTTATATTCACGCCACTAGGGAGTATATCTATTCTGTGGAATTCTCAAATCTCTCGCTAACAGGTCGTAAACGCTGTATCCTATTTCATAGTGGATTATATTCTTAATTAATAGAATTACAACTTGTGATAATAACTGTTGACAAGACGAAATATAGACAAGTAAAAAATGAATTCAAGATTTTTGTAAACTTGCCGTTGCAAAACAATGTGATTCACATTCTTAAGTCAAAGAAGTATAAACAAGGTACAAAATCAATCGCGTGTATCATGCTGCAATACAGCAATAAAGCATGCAGATTGTTGAATCCAAATAGCAGAGAGATTATCATAAATAGTGACGTAACAGTTTTCGAAATCCAGAGAGCAGCAAGCGAGTCTGAGCTTCATTGTGATGTATATTGAAAGATGAAAGGAAGTGATAAATTATAAGTCATGAAAAATAAAATGATGAGAATAGCAGAGGCTATGCGGGCTCTACCAACTCATTATTATTAAAAAGCGAAACCATAACACCTCGGTCCAAAGGAATTGTAGATAAGCAACCGCGTAACAGCAATTTCGGCACGATGACGCTCGCTTCGTTTTAGCCGGGAACGATACAAGAAGCAGCCAACACAGAGACTAAATAAAATGTAAGCATTAATCAAGCCACCTCCAGGTAAAAAAAAAATTCAACGCAAAGGCTAAATTCGCAGGTGTGAAATAAGTTAGTGTCTTCATTATTTTGTGAAAGGTGGCAAAGTGCTTACTCATAACCACATATATACCAAATATATATTTGACTGTGTATTAATGTTTATTAAATTAGTGAAGTCAAAATCAGCCAAGAGAAAGCTTACCAGAAAATTTTGGATGATGAATATGGGAAAGGGTATCTCAGCACTTTGTATACGGACTAATCAATCCAGACACATCTCAAATGTGCTGACGTGTTTACATCAGAGTAAATACAAATCCAGCGCTGCTTCTATTGATTGCCAAACGGTCGCCATATCTTTGTCAACTGGCAAACTAAAAATTGTTCAGCTATGATCTGCAGAACCCGTACACATGCCGCTTGTAGCTACTATTCCAGAAGCTATACGGCTACAGCGATTGTATCTTTATTGAATATTTGTTTTTTGATGAGCCGCATTATATATTTATTTATTTATTTTATTTATTTATTTTAATTCTACTTATACTACAAACTCAACTAAACAAGTAACAGTCGAGTTCAATTGGCTCATAATGCAAAACTTATATTAATTAATAATAAAATTTAGTATAAATATAATAAAACAAATAAGAAAAAAAAAGAAAAAGAAAAAAAAGCATGTCAGCATAGAGCCACACTTACAACCGGTACAGGACCAAATTGCAAATGAACGCCTAAGCCATCGCAAACATGCATAAGCCTGGCAACCGATAATAATTAACAATAATTCATTTTCGAATCGTAACGACTTTTTAAGGTTAAAAGCTAGTTTAAGTACGACATAGGTAAATCGCGCGTATTAAGCAATGTTGCTTTAATGGACTTTAAAGAGTCCGATAACGAGAATAAGTGGTAGACGTCTTTTAGGTTCTTGCAAACTACTCTGAGCGGATTAAACAGCTCATAATTATATTTACACTGACCAAGATAAAGTGCCTAGAGAAGCGGTTAGGGGTATTAAAGCTTATTTCACGAAGTAATGAAGGCGTGTCAATAGCACCATTTATTACTTTGATTACAAAGGAAACGCCAAGAACAAACTTACGTTTCTCAAGAGACGGTAAGGGCAACAGAAGCAACCTATTTTCATACGGAGGAAGAGAGGCAATCGAGTCCCAACCCAAATTCCTAAGGGCAAACAGCAAGAAATGCTTCTGAACAGATTCAATTGAATCTACATAGCACCTATATGAAGGAGACCACACAACAGAGGCATACTCGAGTATGGGTCTAACCAAACACATGTACAGGCTCTTCGTAATGTAGAGATCATCAAGCTTTTTGGGCCATCTTTTTATAAAACCAAGCGCGGACCTAGCTGTGCTTAACAAGAGCTGTATATGTAAAGCTCTATATGTAAATTGAAACGTAACCTATAATCAAATAGAACGCCTAAATATATGAACGAATTGACGTCCTCTAACTTATGCGAATCAATGAAATACTGAGTAATGAATGACTTTCTTCTTGAGAAAGAAAGCTTCTTACATTTACCCAGATTTAGTTTCAGAAGATTCGATGAGCACCAGGCAACACAAATATCCAAGTCGCTCTAAAGCTAATGTGATTGCGATTCAACAGAGAAGGAGGAAAACAGTTACACATCATCCGCATACATTAAGATCTGGCTGAAGGTAACCACAGATGGAAGATCGTTAATGTATAAACTAAATAAAATGGGACCTAAGTGACTTCCTTGATGTATGCCAGATATAACGAATTCATCCGAGGTGATAAAGTTGAACAAAATCCTGAAGGATCTATTGTACAGATAAGAGCTTATCCATCTCACTAAGTAGGGTGGGAAACCAGAGGCTTGGAGTTTAAAGATAAGTAAGTTATGGTTAAGCATATCAAACACTTTGCTTAAATCAGTGTATTTCACATCTGTGCGAGAGCCAATAGAAAAAGCCTTGAAAACATGACAAGTAAACTCTAACAAGTTGGTGACTGTAGATCGCACTTTCCGAAAGCCGTGCTGGTGCGGAGAAATATACGAATTAATGGCAAAGGCCAAATGCTGAGTCACAATACGCTCGAACAACTTGGGCAAGACACTCAACTTGGCTATGCCCCTGTAGTTCTCAAAAAAATTGTCTACTTCCACTTTTATGGTTAGGCATAAGGAAACTACTCTTCCAACATGAAGGGAAAACACCTAAATACAAGGACATGTTAAAAATCTTTGAGATCACACCACATAACTCGACTGCGCAAGATTTAAGTACACTTGATGGAATAATGTATTTTAAAACGATGACAATAAGCTTTTAATACTACCGGTTGAGAAATCAAGCCTCCAATGCGAAAGACAACGTGTTAGCAATACAATATTGATTTTATGAAAATCATAATATTTATTTAAAAAAGTTTGATTTGGCATATTAAGGCATTTCAACGAACCATCATTCATATGATGAAAGGAAATGCATATTGTATATCAACGTGGAGAGGCAATCGTGGACAACGATTTACGTTAAACTCGGGAAAATTGGCAAAGCAGAGATCAAGCAGTCTACCACAATTAGGGGTACGATTATATTGACCCAAATTATGATAAAAAAAATTCACTAAAGAACACAACAACCCTATCAGACGTTGAAGAAGGAATCAAACAGCCAGAATTATCACTGTTACACCAAGTGACTTGAGGCAAGTTGAAGTCACCCAATGCAACGACCAAGTCGGTGGGTCTAGACAGCTTGGCCACTTCACAAATGAGGGCAGCGTGTTTCTTGTAAATAGAGATATCAGAATTTGGGGGAATATAGGAGCAGGTTACAAATAGCTGTTTATTAGGCATTTTCGCACGAATGATGATAAATTCAACGACAGGAGAAGTGGGAAATTCTATTTAATTGGACGGGACCGACGCAGATATAGCAATTAATACACCACTATCAATGCGATTCACTCGATCATTTCTAAAGACTTGGAAAGAATTGTGACAAAGTTCCGACGAATGAAGATCGGGTTTTAGCCAAGTTTCAGTGAAGGCAATACAGAAAAATTCCGTGCCCACTGAATTTAGAAAAGTAGAACGAATTTTTGAATTTAGGCCCCTAACATTTTGATAAATGAGAGATAGTGCGCCTGAAGAAACATTTAGTTTTTTGAAGGCGACAAGACTATTGGTTTGGTATTACGGCGACGATCTCGAGGGATAAATTCCTTAATTAATGATCCTATTGGCCACAGTTGTTTGTTTAACAACATATCACTGGTTTCAGTCGGAACTAGTATTTTAAAAGAGGAGATTGCCCTAGATTGAGAAAGAGCGATTTTGAAGATGCTAACGCGCTTTAAGTCGACAGATGTGACTTTCGCGGCCAGATAACTTTTTATGTTATCCACCGATGTTTCAGGTGCCAGTCTTGACACAAATATTGCTTTTCTGGGAGGAACTGCCGTCAAGCAAATGTCATTACTTGGAACAGGAGGGGGGTTCACGGTAGGAGAGTTTCGAGTTGGGGAGAATATAGATGGGGTTATCGCCCTTGTACCGGCAGCTTGTGAAACTTGCCCAGTCTGGTGACCTGCGTTCACACGCGAACAGCCGAGGGGAGAGGATGATTTATTTTTCACTTCATTACTTTTAGGCGATGGCCCTTAATTAGAGTAAGTGGCGGCTCTGGGCGGAAATACCATTGCCACTTTGGCGTAGCCTAGAACCGACGGACTTGCCGGTTTGTTTGTAACTGTTTTGCTACCAACCGACTCAGCAATATCGGAAACATTACTGTTCATTTTAAAGTTAGAGGGACTGGTAACTTGTGCCAATGAACTGAAGTTTGGAGAAACCCAGAGGTGACGTCCCACACGCTACGCTATGAGTAGAAGATGAGTGCCTACTAAAACGACACTCATCAAACCTAGACTTAATTAGCTCAAACTTTTCCCACAAGGAGCCGAGATTTCTACTCAATTCCGAGAAACCATTACGCGTCTCCGCGAAGAGTTTATAAAACACAATGTCCCGCTGCCTACAGTCCGGACATGACCATCTTAAGCCTTTAGACGGGTCACCGACTGCGTCAGCAGAACGGCCGAAAATAGAATATAAATGATGCTTTTGTCAGATTATTTTTTTCTCGTATCAAAATTTCTGACATTTTCTTTTAGAAGTTTCGCTGCTTTATTTGTTTTCCCACGAGCATAAGCATTTGTAACGGAATCAGGATTATTTTTATAACCTACACTACTTGTTGTACAAGATTATATTAACTTTGTGCGCATGTATGCAATACCTGAAGGAACTTCAGATAGACTCCGTTTTTCTTATACCAATTGATTAAGAATCACTCTTTGAATCGACCTAAATGCTTCTGTTCGTTTGTTCCTTTGGTTTTCTTTTTTTCAATCTACATGTGTCAATTTTTGTGATATTTTGACGAAATTTGGTAGATGGACGGCTCTTGACCCAAGGACGAATGCTATTGAAAATGGTTCGGATTTGACCATTTTACGTATAACGCCTGTAATGAATTTTGCAGCTATTTGAACATAAAGAACTGTGTTGATGTAACGGCAAAATGTTGTTGGTCTGATTTTGTCTAGCGTGAACCTAGCCATAATACCTACAGAAACCCAAACGTTGGCACAGACTTGCCGAAATGGAGGTAACTTCAAATTGCCGACGCGTATTATAGGAAAACTAACTTGTTCGGATGACATTGGGAGTTTGATCGTGTTCGTTTGGCATACAGCAGACGACAGATAGTAGCCATTGCTATAAAAGATTATACGTATTATTTCTACTCTTAACGAAGGAATGAATGGGCAGACAAAGCTTATCCAATTAGCTGCGAAGGCGACACGTGATGCCCTAACGCTTTCCCTTACCTACCTTATCTGTGGTCCCCCTTTGGTTAAATTTTTTTTTTTTTTTTTTATTAGGCTTACCTTTTTCTCTCAATTGAGCGATTTTACCACATTAGGATTCAAATATCAAATTTTGCTAACAATGGGAATTTATTAATATTTGTAACTTTTGGAATATAATAAAATGAAGACATTTTAAGCGATATGGTAATAAAAGAAAATTCTTTAATATATTTTCTTTTTTTTTGTTTTAACCAAAAGAATGGTTTTGAACATTCAATTAAAAAATTACATCCCGTTTAGCACAAAGCGTTTTTATAGTCACTTATCGATCAATCCTGTGAGACTGAAAACAATTGGCTACTTAAGTATAATAATCATTAAATTAGTATCCAATTTTAACTATATATCATACCGAATACATATAGTCATATCGTCTATCGGCTTCTATGTCTGGAAATGTTCATTTGCCTAAGTCTAACTGTTATGTAACATAGTTGATGTCTGTAAAGTCCTCTAAGTCCGTCCAATTATTGTAAACGGACTTTAAGTGGCACATTTTAGTATACAATTTTGTCTGACGGACACTCGACAAACGATTACACCTAAAGAAGTGAACGTACTTTATCCTTATACGAGTAGACGGGTGGACAAAACACAACTTACCGAACAGGCAGATCATAAGCCCTGGCCCATTCTTAATCCTGCCATACCCATGATATCTATAGGAGATTCCAGGGATCTCCAAATTACTTTCTGCTAACTTCCATAGACTTCCGTTACTTTCCTTAGAAAAAAATTTCTAATTTCATTTTCTTGTTATTTATTTTCTAAGATATATTAAATCATGTTTCTTTCTATTTTTATACTACTAATTTTTATACATATTTTTACAATATTAAATTCCTTCTTACAATTTTAAAGCACTAATTTACAGAATAAATCTTTAAGCGCTTACATTAATTTTTATTCTAATTAAACTTTTTTTTTTTTGCATAGATTATAACTGCACAAATTCTTCTTACTAAAATTTTTAGTTTTAAACTTTAATTTTTAAATTAAATGTATTTTTATTACATTTCTTTTATAGTTGTATTGCTTAAATACATGAATGTAGTGGACATAGTTTGTGTGTGGATTTTAGGCTGTACAATTTTCCTTTTGTTTCCCTTTTCTTTTTATCGACCTCTAAAAAAAAATTGCTATTCTTTACGTTTATTGTCTATTATTGGTTTGTGGTTTTATTTCTATGTAAAATAAATGAAAATGTATCGGAAAGAATAGTGCAAAAATAAGTGCACTTATAAATTGCTATAGAATTTCAATTTTGCTTTTAATATGCATACGATTAGGTTACACTGTAAATTTCTTAGATTATGGTTTTTTATCGTTGGTTTTTGCGAATTAAAAATTTCACTTTTTTATGCTCCGCTTTTTAATTTTTATTTGAATTTTAAATGTTTCATGACGACTTATGAACTATGCAACTGGCTTTAGCCTCAAGAAAATTGAAATATCCGAACACATTCATTTTTTTTCCTCCTTTCTTTTTTTTTTCACGCGAAGTCAATTGCAGTCCTTTCTCATAAAGGTGAAAGCTCACCATGCCATTTCAATTTATTTGTATTAAAACTAAGTTTCAAAAGTTGCAATTCTGTCAGCCTGTGTACTAAATTAGGAACATTTTTAATTTTCTTTCCGTATGTGTGCGCTAAGTTTCAAACCCAACACATATTCTTATCAAACACAAAAGCATGGCACCAATTAAACACGGCAATTACCGGGATAGAAAAAAAACATATAGTATGAATAGCCATCAAACATTGTTAATAGATTTCCTAATATTTTTCGTGTAAGAGTACTCACAATTAATACGCTGTTCAATGTATGTATATATAAGAAGTTTATTTAAATGCCTATATATAAGCATGTATAAAACTTCTTGCTTTTGCAGCGTTAATTTAAAAAGAAAAGTCACTTATCACACACACACTTTTTTGTTTTGTTCCATATTTTCATTCACGTTATACGTTCAAATTCAGCGCCTTCGTATAATTTGATACAATTTTAATTTGTATTTGGCTTAGCCGATAATATGTTTTACTTTCTTACATCGTTCTTTTCTTTACTTAAGCATGACTATGAAAAAACATGTTAAACACTTGAGTTCCAATTCTGTTTCTATTTTCTACCGGAAAGCTGCAATCTGTCAATTACCACAGACTACGGCCTTACTTCTTTGTTAGTTACACATTTACCTATATATTTTGAAAACATTTGAATTGACACGGTCGAAGTAATTGAAGAAGAATTTCAATCCGCTCACATAACATTCTAGAAAGTTTCACGTTGGAAATGTGTCCCTTTCAGTAGTATATTTTCTTTTCTTAGAACTTTCCGCAGTCTATTCCCAAGAGTTTCTGCAGTCAACCAATTCTAAACATATTTTCTAGGCTGCAGACGATTTTTACATTCTTGTTGCAGGCTTTTAAAGAATTAGAGGGTTTAAGGTTCTACAGAATTAGAAGTGATAACTAAAATATATATATTTTCTTTTCTCCGTGAAATTTTTTATTTATTCTAAACTGTTTATACATAGATATATTTATATCTGTACCTATACATATCACTGAAAGTTTTCTGCTTTCTTAGAATTCGAAATTAGTAAGGAGTTTGAATTCTTCTCTTGATCCTTTTGCCTGGTTTTGTAAACAATTTTAATCTTAAAATAATTTTAAGACAAACTTGACTCTGGGTGTATTTGAAACGCTTCCAATGTTATTCCTAATTAGCAAAAACAGCAAATTTGTCAAAATTTTCTTTCTGGCTATCTGCAATGAATCAGCTGATCTTTTCTGGTATAGAGAGATATCATAAAAGTGCTTGCGTAAAACAACTTGGAAGGTCGTTATTTCAAAAAACAATAATCCACGTTTGAAAGAATTGCAAAAAAAAAATCGAAACAGCAACAAGCAAATAAAAAACAGAAATGACTAAAGCAATAATATTAATAATACGAACAAATACAACTCTAGTAACAACAACAGCGTTCAGACGGATAGCAATATCTAAGCAGCAATGGTATAATTAACAATAACAATGTTCGTCGCAATATCAGTAGCAACAAAAACATTGAATTAGTAAACAAGCACAACAGTGCTACTTGTAATAAAAGTACTGTAAAAAAACTGCCAATTGCAACCAGCTTGATATTATTATATTCAAACTGATAAAGCAAACTAAGGCAGGTTTTAATAATCCGACTAAGAGTGTAAACGATGTAGTGAAAAAATTTAATAAGATGAAAGATACTTTTCCAATTGTAAATATCTTGAACACCTTAAGCTCTCGCCCCAAAACATGCTTACCAAAGTATTGATTAGCGCACACCCTTCTTCGAGGTTAGATTTGTTGCAGTACATATATCTTGATCTCGTTCTGCAGTACCTGCTATGTTAAAAGAAAGTTCGGCTGAGATACTCATTTCTGCCTCTGTTTTGGAGCTGACATCTCTTTAGTCACAGTTGATATACGTTCAGAAGGCTCTATGGATGCTTTTGAAATTCCTCCTGCCAGTAGAGATAATGATGCGACTAGGTTCTGAGTAGGAAAACTAATAATGGTAAAAGAGCTTCGTTTCGAAATGCCTGCGTATTTAACGCTTCCATAAACATTCATTATTAACCACACTTCCTCTAAGCAAACGGTAATACTGGACCAAGTAAATAACGAGACTTTAGTAACATTGCTGCTAGTGGACCGATTTTTATTTCACGCTTGGCGCCAAACACTACAGCGGATTAGTTAATGACCTTTATATGTCATAATGTACTCGATACAGATTTATCCTTTGTAAGCATTTCTAAGTTTCGTGCCAAGCAACAGGGTGACATTTTCTCATTGCTCATCTGAAAGTTTAGTGTTGCTTTGTTTATTTGATCAACTGCTTTGGCCAAAGAAGGTCTTTAGTAAAAAGTTTATTACCAGCAGACGATGTTCTTGTTTAGCAGATTCAACGTAGCTTTTCGTCAAAAAATTGGATGAATCAGTAGTACTGCCGTTGAACTATGTTCGTCAAAGTTTCGCAGCACTTTTCTTAATTCTATTGTTCCTGATTGTCATATTGTTGTGTTTAGGGAAATTTGAGCACATCCGATTACTTTCTAGCGGTAAGCTTGAAACCCGTAAGAAATGAAGCAGAGGAGTGCTAACTGCCATTCATAATGATACGTTATCGATGCTGATATTAAGCTGAATGATCTTTTACTATATATTACTTGCTCCTATATATGTCCTGCGTGCAAAAATTTCTCTATCATCAAAAAAATATAATTTTAGTTCTAGGGGAGTTCAGTTTATCTTACGCGGTATGAAATTCTAATAAATCTCTTCAATGTTGGCGGAATTTTTGGGTGGATTTTGCGAATCGTGACTTTATCAAGTAAACGCTATGAATGGAAAGCTACTGCTCCTGACTTTTTCTAATTATATTAATCTGAAAACTGCTCGCGTTGACCCTTTCGGTTTCCCTGAGGACATGCACTTTCAATTCTGTGTCACAAAAATTGTAAAACGTAGCTTCTGCAGAGCCCACGGAATATTTTTATATGTCGCAACGTTATTTAAAACTAATTCCGGATATCTCACGGGAGCCAGTTTTCGCAGTAAAGAGTAATGGCTCTTATGTAGCGTTTTCAGTTGGACAACGAAATTGATGCGTACTTTTTAAAATTGTGAAAGTAAAATGTTTTGCAATACTTTGCCATAAAAATGGAATGTGAAGGTATTTCTTGAAAGAAAAATGCAATTGGAATTAACTCTTATTATAACTTTAGATGGATGTAGGACATTGTTGTAGCGAAGAAGGAGGACGACGTTACTCAGCTTCGAAATCTGAAAAAAACCCACAAATTCATTACGACACCACCTAGCCCATCACAAAAGCTTTAAACCTCCAAAAAAAGTATTGAGAAATGCGGAGCAGCTCAAATATTTCTCCTGCTTCCGATAATCGTACGGTAATTTTAGCAAAGCGAGATGACTTCAAGTCGTCTAGAGCAGTTTCCAGTAAAATTTGGGAATGTTCTATCATCTCGATCTATTCGTCGATTACTAGGTGCCAATTTATTAGCAAAAATAGCCTGGAAAGCTCCTTTGCTCAGGAAAGTTAATATAGAGAAGAGGAAAGACCTTGCTTTAACGTATAAAAATTGATACAGACCAGAAGGCAGAAAAGTGGAAAAGTATACCTTAGAGCGATGAAGCAGAAAGTAGTATTATTATTATTATTATAATTTCAGACTAATGAAATAAATTCTTAGATTAAAAACAAGACATTGAGCACTAGCAGCACAGGCTATTGGCTCTAATTTAAATAAATGTATATTAGAAAATGAGCTTAGTAGTATTAATAAAGTAATATATAGAATTAACATTTGTTTCTGAAGCTGATTTTAGAATGTCCAAAGGGTTAGTCGTTCCAAATGCAATACTTCTAGCCAAGGAAAAGTTAAGGCAGTCGTAGAGAATGTGCTTTATAGTGGGAGTTTGTCCACATCTGCAGATTGGAGAGGAAGACTTCTTCAAGATCCATTGGTGAGTTGCAATTGTATGACCAAGGCGAATTCTCGAACATGTTTGAATCTTGGGTTTCTTAACATTTGTTGGATATAAAAGTGGAATTAATTGGGGTTAATGGAAGAGTAGTGTTGATGATGGTATTTTAAATTTCCTTCTGCAATTTTCTCTATAACTTTTCTTCCAATGTATGTTTGAATATCCAACTTTTCCATGACATCATCCATAGTTAGAGGAGCAGAAGCAGCATACTTTGCCGCTCAATTAGCCTGCTCATTTCCCAATAAACCGATGTGACTTTGTACCCATAACATATTAATTTTTCCGTCGGGTGTAGTAATTATATTCCTTAATTTATTGATGGTGGTCCATCTCGTAGTCGAAGGGTTCCGAATAGCTCGTAGTACAGACAAACTGTCGGTAACAATGACGGTTTTGATTTTGCTTTTATCGGTAAAGTTTGCAGCGTGAAGGATAGCCCTGGGTTCGGTTGTGAAAGTTGAAGAACTTTCGTGAAATATGTGATTGAGAAGAACTTGTCCTGTAGCATCTACCACGGCACAAGTAGGAGGCAGACCAGAAGATTTTGAGCCGTCTGTGTATAATTCCAACCAGTACTCTCCAATACTTGGGTGTTTTCAGCTATTAGATTCCTGAAAACGTAATTTGGAGTATCTTCTTCCTTGTGCATAGAGAACGAGATGTCAAAAGAGCAGTCTTTCAAAATCTATGGAGGTTTAACACCAAAAGAGCGGAAAATTTTTAAGGTAATGTTCAATTCCTTTCCGACGTACAAACAATGGTCAATTGCAGATGGTGACTTTGGAGTTTTCTTCGCAATAATAATCTTTCTCACGTCATCACCGAGAATAGATTTGTTTGAATTAAGAAGCTTGGGGACTATTTTTGCTTTTAACTCAGAAAGTCTATTTTCTAAAGTTGGGAGACCAGTTTCAATTATAATATTATTTATGGGCTTCGTCCGAAAAGCATAACTTGCTCTGACGGCTTGGTGATAGACCGATTTAAGGATGTTGACATTAGATTTGCACCTATTGCCATAAATTATCAAAGCATAGTCAATCTGATGCAAAAAGTAAATTTGTAATGATGCAGCACGAAATGTTCAAAGGATAAAAATTCCACACTAGATTTACTGAAAAGATAGCAAAGCATGGCAAAGGAAAACTGGAGCTGGTTTTCTTTGGAGGGTGTCGGTCTGATATATCTCATAGAAAACATTATAGACAGACTTGTATATAAAACCTTGTTGAATACTGTAACGTCACTGTCATTAAAGAAATAAGCCACTTGTAAGGAAACTTCAGCAAGGTCACAATCCGCCACATGCATTGAATTTGGTGAAAGCCTGATTCCGGGAGTATAGCTTGGATATTATTGAATGGTCAAGTCAGTCTTCCAACCTCAAGGCTATTGAGAACCTTCGGGGTAGTTGTACCGACTATTGACTGTCTGAATTAATTTCTACAAAAATGAATACTTGTAAGTATAAAATATTGCTTATTTTTAAGTTTTTTTATATACACTTATTTTACTGTCCGTTTGCAAACATCTGATATATTTGGACTGAACTTCGTAAGTTTTTGTCTATACTTAACACTACTCGAAAAAAAATTTTAATATAGAAATGTTTCTCCTTTGTGAATAAATAATAAATGTAATATATAATGAAAGGAAATGGGAGCGGGATAGCTTGCACCACCGTAAAACAATAAACACCTATTTTTTGTCCACCTACACATATATACATATGTGTGCTTACTTTCCGATCTCCTTGGTACTTTGCAATGTATAAAGTAGTTTTCTTTTTTAGATAATTTTATCATATGGCTTGGCAATTCCTTTATATTATTTTATACATACATACTAGCATGTAAGTTCTTTCGATTGTATAATCCTTACATTAGTTGGAATGTATAAATTGTAACTGATAGTTGAGCAAATGATAAACCAAAAAAAGAAAAAAAATATATATATATATATTAGTAAAATAACAAAAAATGCAATTGTCAACGCAAAAGTTATAAAGTTGACAATTAGTCGATTTACATCTGAAGTGGTCGTAGAAATTAATTTACAACTTTGAAACATCTTTACAAACGCTTGACTAATACTTCCATGAAAATTAAATTATTAGAAATTCTTAGGGTATGAACTGATTTTTACGACACCGTCACAACAAACCTAAAGCAAAAAATAAACCAGCTTTCGATAGCATTTGTGCCGATGAAGTTCTTTTGCATATTTTCAAATTCGAGTAATCTTGTTTCTGTCGTTGTTCACTATTACAAAAGGGATAGGCTGATCTTTTCTTTGTGCAAATGAGAAACGCCAGAAAATTCCAAAAATTCTTGAACAAACCGTAGCTTGTCAAATTTTTTTGAGGCATTTTGCAATTATTTGTCATCGTACCACCTTTACTTTTCCTTTCAAACGACTTTATGAGATGTAGAATTAAATTTTTTATTATTAAATAACTCTAAATATATTCACCATTTTTATTCGGGGTTTGCTATCTTTTAAACCATCTTTTTTTTATAAGTTTTGAACCTCTTTTCGTGACAAAGTGAAATCTATCGTTCAATATTTCGGTCGTTCCTTTTTTACACACGGTATGCATGTGTGGTATATAATTAATATGACTATATAATTTTTTATTATTTCTGGTATGCAATTTTTTCTCAAGGAGAGATCTTTAAAATATGTAGACATGGCTTATAAAACGTTGGGTTTATTAGCGGATGAGCGGTGCATGCATTTCAGAAAAATTTGATGTGTAAGAAACTTTATTTTTGTAAAAGGGGTTCTGCGAAAAAAATTATTTTTGGGATCTTAGCTTCTGAAGTAAAAATGTTTTAAAAATTTTTTCCGGTACTTACTTCTCGTCTATTACAAATCGAGTTATTTTCTTAACTTGCCTCATTCTAATTTTCAAGCTGGCTTATATGATATCTACATCAAGTAGGTTGTTTTAAGAAAAAAATAGGGCATTGCCATTTTAAATATATAAAATATTGAGCGTCGTAATACTATATTATCGCTATAGAATACGAGCTCCGATTTTTGTAGGGCTGCCTGCTATAGTTTATGAGTAATGAGCAAACAATCCATTTCTATTGCTTTTGATAAACAAGGGTGTTCTGAGTTTACGTGGTACCGCAGGCAATTCCTCGATTGATTTGACCCATTTTCAATACCAAGTTGCGTGCAAGAACTTTCAATGTTTTTGTCCAATTTGAATTTGAATTTGAAGTCAATACTTTTATTTTTACGGAGAATATTTACAATAGATATTTCATGATTAAATTGATTCAGAATCTGACGCTGATCAAAACTTTGTGGAATCTCTGATACTTCCTTCCAGATGTTGCAAACATATTGATAAAATGAATATACGCTCACCCATCGGTGGTAGATTTAAAAACCGTCGGCAGAAAATACACGGCTATTGTATGTAAGTACACTATGGTTGAAAAATTTACTTTCGATATAAGTATATAGCACATATGCAAAACTGTTACGTATTAGTACCTATATTACGATAAGTACCCACGCTACGTTGTGAGTAGACGCATATAACAAACGAAGTGGGCAGATGCTCATACCCCCACAATAAAACTTTTATAGTGGTCTTCAACTCTTACCAATTTGTAAATTTCCACTTACGTACCGTGTTTCTCAAGGTAGCCATTGAACACCAATTGAGTTAACGCTAATGGGATCATACATTAATGATCTCTTGCCTGTGATCAAGTCATCGCACACAATGCACGCCGACGATGCTAACATTGTTCACCTTCTTAAACTCGGAATCCTATTTCTGTGTTGTTCAATCAGATTTAATGAATCTGATCCGCCTGGGTGGCCGAGTAGGCAAGAGTCTCGACTAGCAACTCGGTGGTCGTGGGTTCGAATCTCAAGTGCGGTAGAGTTTTTAATAAAGGCCGATAGCCTTAGATGCTAGTGCTTTTAAGAGTTTAGTCTTAGAATTTATTTTTCTTGCGAAATTAATAATAATAATAATAATAATAATAATTAATGAATCTGACTATATGGCACTCATTTTCTTAAAATCAAACTTAAAAAAACGTTAAGAACTGCCACTCTCAAGAGGAAGTTTATCTCTAACAGAATATATATTATCTTGTTACTTAAACCTGAAATGTAATGGTGGTTCTGCATATTTTGATATTACAACGGGATAACTCTATAGCTGAGATATGGCTCAGCACTTTACAGCGGTTCGTTTCAAGAAATTTATTAACGAAATTAAAAGGACCTGCGTGTTTTGGGTTGCAATAAGTAGTATTTTGTGTTGACTGTATTAAATCGAAGTGTATGTGGGCTTATGATGCGATTATTTCCGAAACTGCACTAAAAAGTTTACAGGTTTAGCGGCTTACGATAATTATTATGTACTATACTTGCTCGGGATTTTATAACAATTAATTTACATTGTTATGAAGGAAGGAGGAGAAACAAACATGTGCTAGTGGGTAGGGACTACACTTGATGATTGGAGCTACCAACATGATTCGTGTGTATCGGAACTTGACCACTCTGCGCTTTTCGATACGAAATTATCGCGGTTAATATGTAATAAATAGGCAAAAATCAGCACCCAATTGAGAATTTACTAAAGCCAACTGTGAATCTGTAAAGTTGGGCTTTCCTTTTAGATCGAAAGTCTATAAAGTAAGGATGCACAGACACATTAGCGCCCAGCAGACAAGGCAAAAACTAGTAACCACTGAGTATCTACAAAGCCAAGGTGTACTTTCGGGCCAATAGTGTATACGGCACAGAGGCAAACGCATGCTCTTACCTTGAGAATTCTGTTCCGGAGGGAAAAGGCAAAAACTATTTCTCGGGCTGAACATACATGCAATGTAAGTGAATACACAGTTCGTTATCATGCACAACTATTTTTTCGGAATAAACTTGAGTCAATATTAAGTTGGCAAACCGGAAAGAAAAAAATCGCCATTTTAAGGCTATTTGTCTATACGTATCAAATTAGACATTACCATTTATAATCTGTGCTCGTACATGTAAAAAAAGCAAGCAGTGGTCTTTTGTATTTATTTGTTTATAGAAATTCGGTTACTACGTAGTAAACTATACAATCGAATATAATTAAAGTTCTTATTTCCAGTAGCCTAAATTTAATATAAAATATGTAATTACAAACCCATTTTAACCATTTCGACAACACTTAGAAAATAAATCGTTAAATAACATAGAAAATCAAGTAGATCATCATTCGCACCAGCAACAACACAAATAAAAAAGAGAATACGTGCACATAGTCATACGCACAAAGGTACACACAAGTATGTACAAGTACACTCATTTAGGTAGATATAAATGTATAAATATAATAAAGGTTAGTAGGCGTTAGTTGCTTCATAATTTAGCTACATTCTACATGTTGTAATATGAAAACTGGCTCAACGCAGCAGGTATCAACAATTTTTCCTATACATTGTTATGAAATTAACAAAAATGTTTCGTTGGAGATTCGCAAATAATATTACTTCTGCTAAAAGACACCGTATTAATTTAGCTTCATAAGTGCTAAAACTATTGATTTTGTCAAAGGACAGATCATATAAAATCATAAAAGATAATATCAATACTAGCAATTTTGTTCGTAATGATCTCAGTCTACACCACTTGTTTGGTAGGGTGTAATATGTTTGTGCGAATGCATGCACCACCAACCATGACTTGAGATATACCTACCTTTTATTAGACCGATAGGTTTGGAATTACTTTCTGAATCCATCTAAGCCAGATTTGCACCCGTCCGAGCTTTCGGCCAGCTAATTCCTTTTTTCAGACAAGGTACTCCAGATAATTCTCGTAATGATATTTTAATAGTCATACGAAATGTCTTCCCGCTCTATTCATTTAAGCTCCCAACTCCTCCTGGCGTTGAATCTCATATTACAATATATTATATTGTAAATCGCTACCTACCTTGTAGTTTACCTAAGAATCCACATCTTGCAACCATTTGTCTATCCTTTCAATGAGAGCAAGATGACACGTTGAGTCTCTCCAATAACTTAAATCTCATTTGCTCAAATATGCAATATAATTTTAGCAAAGTCAGTATTTTAATGCTTACACCTCCCCTTTCACATGTTTCACGCACTTTGTTCTTCTGCTGGGAGGATAGAAGCCCTAATTTACAAATTTTAGAAAGTGTGAAGCTTTGCTATTTCCGCTTTTGTTCCAACTAGGCAACCGTGCTCTCGAATCACTTAGCTTAACAAAGCAAAGTGGCTTTTTGCACGACCATTTCATCGCTACTGTATTATTATTATTATCAACGTGGGCAAGCCGTATTGCGACCTAGAAGATCTATTGTACTCGCCCGCGCTCCTAGCCCTCTGTGAATCCCGTCACCTCTTCTCGTTAAGAGCACCATACGGTGTCCGGCGTTATACAATGATCGCCAAACACATGGTGTCTGATTCGGCAGAAGACTTCTCATTCACATGGAAAATTATGGGACGTCCCACTTGTCCCTTGCCAGAACTTGCATGAATTGGTCTCGCACATACCCATGTTTCTCAGATGGTATCTGTGGGAGTTATGAGCCGTGTAGAAGCCTGTGACCAAACGTAGATCGCTTAACGTTAGTTCCAGTAGTTTATGTACCATACCGGAAGACTTTATTAATTTCTTCCTTGCCGTGGTCCTGCACATTGCTTTCAATGGTAATCTTATATTTCCTGTGCCCATTGTGATATTAGCCTATTAAAGTGGGTTCTTGGCACACCACAGAAAGATCCAGGGACCTATCATGGTCCCTCGGCCTCCGCTGTTAGTTAGATAGTCAAGCTCTTCCTTGTCCTCAACACCGCAATGACCAGGCACCAATATCAAGTGCACGTGATTGTCGCTGCCTAGCTCATGCAGTGTTTGAAGCCAATCCAACACGTGCCTATACGTTGTCTTTCGCTCTTGTATGGACTTTAAGGTGGCTTGACTATCGTAGTAAATGCAGATTAACTCTTCTCTGTACTGCCTTCTTGAGCCTTCAGAGTCGCATGCGGCGATTGCACAGACTTTTGCGTGGAATATGGAATAACCGTCTCCTCTTAGTATGGCTTTAAAACCCCAGCTTCAGCTTTGCCATTTTCCCATTTTGAACCGTCGGAGTACCATTTCCTTGTTTCCACCCCGGGTTCAAAAGTTTGCCTGTCTTAGTCAATCTGGCCGTTATGGTCATTCTGAACCAAAGGGTTAATATTAGCTCTGCGACAAAATCGTATCTTGACAAAGGGTTCGTCCATGAAGTGTTTCAATACCTCTAGGCGGCACCTGAGATTTTAAGGTGGCGATATTCAAAAGTCTAAGTGCACTCAGACAAGCTTCTTTTTCTGTAATAATAGAAAGGGGCGCCAGGCTCAGTAACGCTTCTAGGGTATTCAAGGGGCAGGATTTGATCGCCCCGGTCATGTCAACGCAAGTGGTGAGGGTCCTCGCCGTTATTTTTTGTTTTACTTCAGGTCGCTAGTCCGAAGCTGTATAGGTTAGCATACGCTTTTACCCCGTGTTTTACCATAAAAGCGTTGACGGTTAAAGAGTGCTCCGGTCGGTTTTTCGTTTAACCGTCTTAAATTTTAGGTTATATCTCTGTCAAAACACGGCCTCACTTGCAGGTTATGCTTACGACTCTTTGTATGCCCTCAGTAGATGTTTGTTCAAGCCAGCCCACCACGGAAATTGCCAAATAGTCCGCATAGCCCAGTGTTTTGAATCCTAAGTCATTTAGTTTCACTAGTAGTTCATATATGACTACGGTTCAAAAAAAAGATCGAGCACACCCCCTTAGCGTTACGCTCTATTGACCTTGATAGTTAAGTACGCCTCTGCCAGCTCCGAAGTAACCAGCCTGGAATTCAGCTTACTGATTATCTAATTAATAACTAGGTGGGGAATATTCTTAATTTCTAGGGCTCTTTCTACAGTCGCTGACGGGCTCCCTGTACATCATTGAAGCCATTGCTTGGTTTTCAGACGGATCAGTACATGGATGACTATCGTGCTGAATTTGCCGAATTGATAGGCAAACTGTTACTTGTTTTGGCAATTATTTTTGGTAGACTCTCCTGATGAAGTTATGTAAATTTTTCTCCATGGTTATGAGAAGAAAAAAACTCTGCCAAATGGATCTACACGACGTGGAGAGGTGCTCGTTTTTGTCGCATGCTCTCGGCATACAGGTAATTTTAGCCTTGTTCTTGTCCCGCGGTAGATAACTAGTTAGAAAACTAGCCTTGTAATATCTAGAAAGTTGTGGGACAGGACTTTCTGCGTCCTGTTGGAGTAGACGTAGCCTTATCGCACTCGGTCCCGGCGAGACTACGGTCCCGAGAACTTGGCATGTGTGTTTCTCTTGGGCTTGTCTAGTCGCCTTGTCTTCCATTCCGCAGGAATCCACAAAAGTGTGTATTCAACAGGAGACGACCAGTTTTCTTAGCACTCCTTATATAATTTCCGCTGGTTTCTTTAGAGTACATACTCGATTTCTGTGGTTTTTAGATAGGCCTTTTTGGAGCCATATTGTTTCTGGAGGGCTTCGACCGGCTCAGCTCAGAGTTATACGTGGTGGGGGCTTCTTTTTACTTAGCTTAATCGCCGGACCATTTAGCCCTCTTGAAGCATGTCTTTAGGGACTTTTTCTTCTGGATCTTGGTTGGCTTTCTGTATATTTGAACAGCACGTTTGCGCTTCAAGTTCAATAGCTTCCGCACGGTTCGGAAGATATGAAGACGTATTCTTGTAAACGAAACTTCCAAATTCGTAAGTTTTGGGATCTCTGTAGGTCTAGCGTGACAGCCCGCCAGACACGATGTTAAACCGTACGTGTCGATGGTCCGATAGTGAGATGTCGGTAGATACATGCCACACTCAGATAGAGGAACTCAAGTAGGAACTGGCTAGATTGGGATTTAACATCTTCTTCCTGATTGTGTTTCTGTAAGTGGATGCCTTACCTGGATTTATAATAAAAAATTTTTTCTGAGAAGTACTCAAGAACACACACATCCTGAATTATTACGCGAATTGCCCGGCACAACCGATTAGCCAGCGCAGTTTGCGCAGAACTGACCAAAGCTGCACACTTCGGGTGTGGGCATCTCCACTTTGCCTGGCAAATATGCGGACGCTGCAAGACCTGTAAGATCCTCGTCGAGGAATGACATCACAACCCAAACCGTCGCTAGATCCTCCGGTATATACTCTGAAAATGAAAACAAGACTATATTGTTTCCCATAAGCAAAGCTGCTCTAGCCCGCCCATGTTAGGCGTTGTAAACCAACTCCCCGTTCTTCTGCGCGGGCCTTGAATACCGCGCACATATATCCAAAGCTCCTGGATGAGAGCTCCCTGAGAGGTTCACTTGAATGCATTTGATGTGCCATTTTCTTTGCTTCGAGTGCTCAAATCATAGAGGCGCGTTCCTTAAGGGGCTCATGTTGTTGCGCAACGCAGCTTGGTCCACAGTCATTTTGCCCTTTGTTAGCCTCGGTGTCGGTGGTCGCTGACTTGTTGAGAACGCAAAATCCCCGGGTATTCCTTGAAGAATCAACCCGATCCCTGAGGATCTGTCAGGTCGCCAACCGGAGCCTTTGTTGGAGATGCTGCGTCGGGCTTTTTATCAGCCTTGTGTTGACCGCCGGCCAATTTAGTTGACGGAGCATTTGGCACTAATGGAATAGAGGCCAATGGGCTTTTTCTGTCCTTGATCCCGGCGTTCCCCTGTTAGCGTTTTCCTGTGATTTTGCCTCTAGGTCTCAGACAGACTAAACGAAAGTGTTAGCTGTCTACATGTTCGCTCTTTTTCAGAACAGCTGCCGAAAATTCGTCGAAAGTTACGATCATTGTGTTCCTGTTAACATCTTCCCAGAAGCCACAAAATTTATCCTGGGGCGACGTTTTCACCTTTGGGGAAATAACCGCCGGTTACATCACGTCGGGGTTTCTCTTTCTTAGATACCGCTTTAATCCCACGACTTTTTCTCGACCACCACCGTCTTCAGTCATTTCGCCGTATCTTTTTCCTTACGAGTAACTACGAGACAGCACGATCGGAAAGTGCAGCCACAAAACTAAGGGCTTACGATTGATCTGTGCTGGATGCGGATTCAATTCACCGCAGCACTTTGAATCGCTCTCAGCTGGTCGTGGTTCCATGACGTCCTAAAATAGTTGACTGGGATAATTCCAACATTACTAACCTCTGACACTTCTTAAAAAGACGGGGCAGTGCCGGATGCCTGGGTCGCTATGCTGCTCACGGTTCCACGGCGATGGGTGTTTGTCGGATTGCCGAGCCGAAAGGCCGAAGGCTTGTTCAGTTCTTTTGGCTTACTATCGACCTGGGGATTTGCCGTTCCAGATGATACAAGAGTCGATATTACGCGCCTGCATGCATTTTCAAAGCTCATGCAACTTTAAGTCATAGGTTGGAGACGACAGCGGATGAATCCACTTTTTCTGCCGCGATCTTCTTTGCTCTCTTTCCCTCGTCATTTAAGAGTTACTTGAGAGACTGCCAAAAGATTTAACTCCTTCCTTCGGTCCCTTATTTAAAGATTTGGGTTTAACGATTTTATTTCTGTTTCTTTCTCCACAAATTGCATCTGAAAGATAAGGGAAAGTAGTCAGCCGAGATAGAGCCTTCGTACCTCCAAGAAACGATTTTGGTGGTGCAGACTTCGCCAGATATCTGGGTGCCGTTTGCACATGAGCACAGCACTTATAACACTCAGGATTACGGTTTTTATGGAGCTTGGCTCACTGTATCTATCATATTTTGTTAAAAGAATATTGGCAGTTCGGGACCTGCGAAGCGCTGGTGCTGCGCATAACGGTCTGGGCATATGTTATGCTAGTACAAAGCCTTGAGGCTTTTTGTATTTCATATTGGCGCTCACACTGTTGTCGTGCACACAGACTTCATTGAAACTTTTGACATAATTATCCACAAACTATTAATCTTTAAACTTCAGGTCTTGGGCTATTCTCCATACTTATTGAAATGAATACCTTGTTATCTTCTTAATAGACTATTGAGAGTTGCGTTCAGCTGCATCACACCTACTGAATATCACGTGAACTTATGTTTCCCTCAAGGAAGCTACTTAGCCCCCTTGTTTATCCTGACGAACAATAACCTCCGCCCGGCGATTAAGTTCAGCCGTATCCTGATGTACACTGATGATGTAAACTCATCATTTAACATGGAATTGCAACCTTATATCCTTCAGTTGGATCTATATAACTTGGTTACATCATGGCCAGAAAATTTTATGAAACTAAATCCAAAGAAATTAATGCTTTCCTTCTCTAGGCGGAACTCATTTTCGGCTGAGTATTTCATCAATTCAAACATATTGGGAAATGTGAATTCATTTATTGATTTAGGAGTACTGGTTGGCCAAAAACTTCCTTTTAATCCGCAAATGGAGCATAAATAAAGCTAAGTCTGTACTTGGTTTTATTGAATAAAGATTTGAATATCTTGGCTACCCATATGTTACAAAAAGGTTATTCATTAGCTTGGCGAGACCAATACTTGAATATGTATAATTCGTATAATTCCTTTCCTATACGTACCATGTTGACTCAGTAGAGTCTCTGGTTGCGACCTGCTTCTTCTGTTGCCTCGTTATGAAAATAGACTGGGTCTGCTGGCCTTGCCGTCATTAGAGAAACATCGATTTTTTTAATCCTCGCTCAATCAATGTTGATAGAAGTTTTCAAACCATTTAGGCGCGTTTGCAAAAATATATATGATATGTATAAATTAATGTTAATGTCACACGCTTTCAACTCTACTAAAAACTTTTTTAATTGTTGATTTCAATTATTTCCTTGTTAAAAATTGCACACAAAATATAATTTTTTTTTCGGAAAGAAATTAGGTGTATAAAGATTTGAACAAAATTGAAGTTAATTTTCAGGCTTAAGAAATACTTGTATATCGTACATATACTTGAAGACAAATTTCGCCACCTTTGTTATACTTAAAGAATCGACCACATAAATCGTCACTATTTTTCTTTTATTGGTATTCTAATGAACACATCCAACGAAAATTTAGACTGCGGCGCGCAAGATAAAAATAAAAACGCAACGTCATACAAAAATAAAATCGCTGTATTACTAAAAAAGCTGGACAATTCAAATGAACTTCTGAGCTGTGAGAAGCTCAGGGAATATAATGAAGATAGAACTCTTGTTCACCTCAAATTCCTAAAGATGCTAAATAGAAACGTTCTCCAATTCCAATACTCTTTTGAAAAAATCAACAACGGAGAAATCAAAAGCAGCGCTCATTCTGAACTCATATAGTTCGCTGTTATTTAAGCTTGACGATAAGCACACTCGTCAGTTAACATCATAAAAAAGGCACAAATAAGTCGACGATCGTCAACTATTCATTAATTTTCATTGTTAACTTTTATTTCAAATTTTTCTGTCGTACACAGGTTTATGTTTTCCTGTTTCGTATCGATGTCAAAGGCAACAATGCAAATTCACGGATTTGTGATACCATCTTGGCAGCATGCAATGCATGCATCTACGCACTGTCTGGGGTTAATAGTGTCATCAACATCTACCCATTGGCTTCGTAGTCGAGAGTAGCACCGTTTAAAACTCCCACCAGCTTTGCTATTACTGAAGCTTCTAAACAGCGTTATCGACTCAATCCCCAGCGAACACGAAATTCAATGCTGGTCGAACTCCATTTTAAGATGGTTGCATGAGCAACCATCTAACTTTAACATTTTAGCGACTTGTTTGCCAGCGAAAGACCCGGCCTTACGTTCCAACCAATTTAAATCCTGTGGATACTTTATCGAGGCGCGCTTCTTCTAAGCTTTCTAATTGACCTGTCATAGAATACAGTCTCTTTGGCCGCTTCATTCTGTAATTGATCGGAGAACAGCGAAGAAATCTAACTTATGTTGATGGCAGACTTGAAAACTCACCCTTCGATTTTGACACTCGTCATCCCATCATAGCATCAAATTTCCACTACGACTTTACTAAGGTGCAGTCCATGCATTATCATCAGTCGTTTTCATACAGGGCCATAATGTTTCCCGATACAATTCCTAAACAATATTGGCGTATCGGTGAGCATAAAGCATAATCTCGAAATGCATTCGATCCTTCCATATAACACACCCAGCACATCAAGACTAATATATCAAGTCATCCTATACAGCCTTGCAGAATCCTCCACATCACTGGAATCAATTCTTATGGGCCATTATACTACAAATCGGAAGTGCGAAGTCGACCGCCCATAAAATACTACATTCATATTTTCATTTGTTTTTCAGCAAAGACTTCCCATTTAGATTTTGTTTCTAAATTATCTAGATAGTCGTTTCTGGCGACTCTAAAGCGTTTTCTCTGTACCAGGGGCAGCCTCATATGTATCATTGTGCATACTCATATATTATGTTTGTTTTTTTTTTCAACCATCATAAAGTTTTGTCTTTTTAACAAATGAATTTATATCTGTTATTACATGTGAAAACAAAAGTAAACAAAACTGATACAATATTCAAATTTGTCTCTTACTCTCTCTTTCGGTTTTGCAAGTGTAATTCTTAATTCGCTCCGTTATTAATAAACAAAAATATTGGTGTAGAGAAGGTTGCATTCTACAATAACAGTAATAATGATCTAAGCCGTGACATTTTACGGTACTATTTGTTCTAATTTACGTATTGAACTCTACAAATGAAACGAGAACTATACTGAACTTTGACTTCAATTCAACTAAGATATCCATATGCTTCCGCTGTAGGGTTTCCGTGGTTTTGCTACCACATGAAATCAACTGGGTCGGTCCAAAATCTATTCATGATGTTTACGGCTTTTGCATGTTACATCACTACTTAATAGCTTACTTCACTTTGAACACGTAGGCTTATTAATCCTTTTAGTAAACTTGATATACCATGTGTCAGATGCGTAAGTTTGTGCTGTGAAATTAACTTCAATATATCTATCCTTCCAAAAGGGTGATTTTGCTTTACGAAACTCACCCACTACGGGCATTTTTTAAAAATTTGAATGATGAAATCAGGCTCAATACACACCATTAAATTAAGCCCGAGTATTATCGATTTCGTGCCTAATACCGATTAGCTAACAATGACGCGTATAGCCGTCAATAAACTGAGACGTATATATGCGACATGTTGCCAAGCTTTAATATGTTTGTGTAGACTTAGTGACCTAATTAGACTTCGAAGCGACAGTGATCACATTTCTCTCAATTTATTTAAAAACAAAATAATCCACCTAAGAGGCCGAGTATACAAATAATCTCGACTAGCAACTCGATGGTCGTGGACTCGAAACTGAAGTGCAGTAGAATTTTCAATAAAGTCGATATGACGCTATGGCTTGAAGACTTCAAGTCTGTACATTTATTTCTCTGGCTAAATTAATATACATATATTATAATAATAATAGTAATAATAGAAACAAAATTAAACTTATTTTTCTTTAGTTAAAATTAAGTTATAATGTTATTCTTAAATCTACAATATTAATTGCTTAATTCAGAAATAGCTTAGTTGCAGCATATTTGAGAACAAACTAACAAAAAATAATTGCAATAAAGTGTTATTCAATCACGATTGCGTTATTCACAAATTAGATTAAAATAGATGTAAATATCTAAGTTTTGGTGAAGGCAAAGTATTAGATAGAGTTACATGTAATTGTGGGTACGGTTTTTTTAAGGAATCGCATGCATTCTCTTAACTAATATCAACTTGCATTTTCGACGGGCTTTTGGTCTTAACAAAAAAAATATACTGTTCTTCGTGGATATTGTTTACAACAGCTCTTGTTACACCTTCATATTAGTCTATTAAAAACCGAAAACTCTTTGCAAAAAAGTTAATGAAACAATCTGTATAGTTTTAACACTGGATTTGTAGAGGTTTGCATGTCGTAGTTTTACGAAATCCTCACAACGTTCCTTGATCGATTAGAGAAGTGAGGTAAAAAAATGGGAGCGATCTATTTTGATGCATGCCTACAATATAAAAAAAACTTAAATAATTTTGTATATAACTTTCCACCCCGAAGGATTCTCTAAAAAATTTGCCAGCCCTACCTCCATCTTCGGTGCGAAAATTTTTCCGATCGGCAACTACAACTGACGCTGATTGGATTCTTTTCGATATTATCACTTTTTGCGCTTTCTGACGTCGCTTCTTTAAATTTGCTAAAAAAGACGTGTGTTGTACCTTTCTTTCTTCTTGACAATGCCCCATTCGTTTACGGCACTATAAAAGTATTGAAAATTTTATGTTTCCAATCTTTTAATATATATGGCTACGTACGCACAAACCAAAAAAATGGATGAAGACGAAGATTGAAAAGAGGGAAATTTGCTTTGGAAGCAAGAAGAAGAAGGCTAAACGTGTTACGTACATACTTGTATGTTACATCAAGTATATGATTGTTCCAGATTATTGTCTGATACATCAAATTTACATGCTCGGAAATTTGGCCATATTGTTAATATGTATGCGAAACATCCAAGATAGACATTATATAAAAAAGATATATTGTAAAACTCTGTCAAAAGAAGACTGTAAGTCTATATTTATAAATATATATTATATATGTAAATTATCATATATATTGAAATATATTGAACTTTGCTTTTAATTTATATTCGTCGCACTGTTCCATGTGTTGATATCATTTTGGTTTTTGTGATCAATACTTGATGCTCTTCTCAACAAGTTTCTTTCTTGTTTCTTGTGAACGATGTTCGACGAGTGTCGCTGCTTAGAGCACTCATCTTCTGCTCCAACGTGTAATCGACCAACTTGAAGCGTAGCTTGCGGCCCTCCACTTTCCGCTTCACATATATCATGTTGGCCTACTTCCACGCTTACCGGCATCGATGGTACTTGTGGCTCTGCCCTCGTCAAATCCGGTGAATGCGTCGATTGTTTCAGTCTTGCTTTCAAATAATGTCAATATCGTACCCGTCGAAAACTTAGCTAATAAGACTGTTAATTCGAGAAAGCCGTCGTCGTATTAGCTACGCTGATGCGGCGAGGGTCTCTAGTCACTTTGAACCCAACCCTCAGTAAAATGTAAAAAAATAACAAATTTCCCTCTCGCCCTAGTTCATTTGGTGCAGCTGCAGAGTTCCAAGTTCCACAAACAAGCAGAGTCTCTCCCTTTATTTTTCTCTCATATCAAAATTCTATACCCTTTAGCCTTAATGCTTACAATACAAATGTTTTTAATAAGAACGTTGTTTCCTTCGCAGCAGTTCCGCGACGGAAAGCAATATTTGTGTTAAGCCTGGCACCGGACATCTGAAGTGATAACATCATCACGTTAGCAATTTTAAATCGCCTCCATCTCAAGCAAAAATTATCCCTTCCTTTAAATCTTTAGCTCTAACAAAAAAAACTGATATCTTCTTAAAAAATACAATAGGATAAAAAAACAAAAAATTGGAAGCTTCCTCAGATCCAGTAGCTATCATTTACCAAAATGTTAAAAGTCTTAACTCAAATATTCGGCCTACCTATCTGAATTCGGTGAGCACCTAGTTTTTCTATTACGCTTTTACTAAAATCTGGCTTAATATGGATCTCCATTCATTGGAACTTTTCTCCGATACTTTCCATGTTTTCAGGAAAGAGCGATCAGATCGCACTGGTATCATACCATTTTACTTTCCGTCTTACTCATCTGAATTTCCAACTCCTTCCGCCGTCGATTTTGATGCTATCTATGGGAAAGTTGGTACTAAATGTTTATATAACTTGTTTCTACTAAAGAAACGAGGATGTTTCCACACATCAGAAAAATGCTACATTTGTGGTGTGGCCGCAACATGGAAACATACTGGTATGGTCATAGCGTTTGGTGACTAAATGCTCAAATTTAGAATAGGATTTTAACAAAAACCAATATTGCTGCTTCCGATTTAACTGATAATCAAACCCATATCAAATCACAAACTCGATCTCGATGCTGTATTTAGTCATTTCAGATAGAGGCGTATTACAACGTTTAACGGTCAGTTAGATATAGTTGTGTGCCTGCAAAAATCTAGAGAATAACTACAGTTTAATGTCAATATTGGATTCACTATCAAATCAACTCTTCTAAATGCATGGACTTTACCTATGTCGTATCTAGATTAACTTCTAATCTCAACATCTTCATACCATTCAAAAACTGAATTACATTTTTGCAGTATTATCGGTTGCCAATCTTTTTCATGTGTGTAATGGCTTGGTGGTTCACCTTTAACAAGAATTTATGCCAGTTATGGGTATGCATGTGTGCTAGATGTGTAAACTACTTCTATTTGCTTTCTTTTCTGTATTTATTTATACATGAATTTTGTTTTTTCATTTTCCTATTTTTTTTATTTTTCTTTAAATACTTTCTAATCGTTTTTGATATTGATTAGCATAAGATAAATAGCATTAATTAAATTTGCCAGTTAATTTATGTTAGCAGAATCTTTTGCATATATATAAAATAAAATAAAAAAAAAAAAAAATAATAACAACATATAATTTTTTTTTTTATATATATAATTTACAATCTATTCAAAAAGATAATAACTAAATATTTATATAAAGATAAGAAAGGTAACAGAAATTATTGTTCCTAAAAAGAACAATATAACAATGTAAATATGATACGTAAATAAACAAAAAGAAATTATATAAATCTGGAAAATTCATTAAAATAAATTAAAGAACAAAACTAAATGAACTTCTAAATGGAAGGAGGATCCACTACATGATGCCTTTTCATTGCATTCATCCAAAGCAGGTATTGCCAAGAGACTTACTTACTTAAGGGACCATCTGACAAAATATTTTAGGGAAATGAGTTGAAATAGCTTTTAGAAAAAAATCGAAGTCGTCATAAATAGTTTCGTTGCTAACAAACGACGGCTATTAACGATAAGATCTAGGGTTTTAGGTTGTATTTTTGAAGTATTTCAATATTAAAGTTACTGGCTATTCGCCACAGTTGTATGCCGTATGGGTAAATAGAATGGAGAATACTGGAATGTAGAATACTGTATAAAATGCATTCAATTTTTAGATTAAGTTGAGATTTTGGACGTATTAACCAATAGTCTTTTGGTTTTTAGGTTAGGTTGCTGACGTTTATCTTTAATATGATTTCTCCACGTTAATTTTTGGTTAATATATAAACCGAGATATTTTACACAGTTGTGGATGAGGATATTATTGTGCCATTGAAAAATAATGAAGGGAAAAACAACGATGTGATTTCTTCATGGCCCCATGTTTAGTGCTGAAACCAAACTTATGGTTAGGAATAATAACTTTTTGGTCTAGAACTGGGAGTAGTCTTCGTAGATATAGTTTTTAAAATATTTCAGAAATGCGTTTATAAAATTTCTTGGTTTTGAGTTTTAGTCACCGCAATTATTTCTGCGCATTTTCACTGATTCATTGTTAACATACTGTAACGAAAATCCGCCTTTTATGAATTTCACGTTATTCATTCAACTCCTTTTAAAATTAAATTCGTACCGCTGAATTGTGGTTTTTACGATAGTATGGGCTTTCTTTACAAAATTAGGAAATCTATGTACAAATTGTTTACAGCAATTTATATTTATAACGCTTTAATTCCCGTTCTGGTCTTTTTCGTTTGAATATTGCAATTCAACTCTATTGACTCGAATCTCACGACTTGCTTTCGACTGACTTTTTGACTCGCTTCATAGTCACTTACATCGAATAGCAAAAAGAAAATGTCAAAAAGAAATCAATGAACGTACATAAACGATATATAAATGTTAACACGCTCATATAATCGTTAATTGTGGACGCGTTAGCAAACCGGTCGGGACCATTTTTGCACCGAACATACGAAGGATTCTGGGAAATATTTGGGTAACAATTTTTCAGAAATATATTTTCAGGGCCGAAAGTTTCAAATTTGAAAAAAATTTTGAAGAAATTCTGGGTGTTTTATGGAGTTTCTTCTACATTGGACGTTTGAGGTAATAGATCATGTCCGGGTCTTAATTTCACATTTTTAATTGATTAAGGAATATTTGTGCCAATCATCAGCTTCCCATCTTCATTTTTGCACCTGACGATTCACAAAGATTATCCTTCACACTGGCCGGTTGTCGTAGAAATAGGTATACAGCACGTAGAAACAGTATAATATGGCCTAGAAAAAGAGAGTAAACATACATATTGGCTTCGTTATGTCATTTAAAGCCAATATATCACATCTTCTTTCTTACATAGAAAATTTAAGCGTAAAATCAAAATCCGCCAAATTGTCGAAATTTTCTTGAAACTTTATGCCAATTTACTATTATGGTTCATAACAGTTACGATGACAACCTTCTATATTATGGTTTTTCTGCTGAACTGTGATGTTCATTTTTAGAGGCACTGCCAAAGAATGGTAGTATCTTAATCTCATCAAAACGTTTTCAAAATAACAACCAACTACAATAGATCATCTCATAAACTATATTAGATACAATAATATAAGTATCCACGTATGTTCTATGGGTGATTCCATACAATCTGTACAAAGTCGTCTGCGGCCACGTAATAGTACAGAGTGTCCATATTCATATTGTTTGCTTTTTTTAGGTTTATCTTTTTGGTAAGGTTGGGAAGAATTTTTTTAGATTTTGCCACAATGCTATGTCTTTAGCCTTTACATAACGGTATAAGCTATCGCAGAAAATGTGCAGAGCATGAACTTTAGAACTTTTTAACAAGTCTACTTCTGTGCCAAAAAAGCCACTTGGGGGAAACATAACTTTTCCTTCTTAATTCGAAAGATAATAAATCGTTAGGCGTGATAAATAATCATTACATCTTTTTTTTTTTTGGATAAAAACGCATACTCGTCGCCCCGATGATTATTAAGCCCCGAGTGACAGCCTGACAAAAGAAAAATAAATACCTGTGGTAAGGCATTGCATCACGTTGTATATAAATTGAAACATGTTATATAATAAAATCTGTAGTTGAACCTGGAAATAGAGCAAGTCTATCTTAACCACATGGACATAATATTGCTGTTAAACTGAGCGATGCGAATTTTACGTTTAACAGAGAAACGCTGCGAAATAAATATGTGAAGAGAGCTCAAACCCAGTTCAAACAACGATACCAATGAAGAAAAACATGGAAACGAGCTTCCAACACAAAACCGCACCAGAAAAAGGAGAAGTCTCTAGCAAGACTTGAAGTTCTCTATTTGGTCGCCGCCAATTAGTCTGTACTTGTTAATACTCAATGAAGATAAACCAGGTGGGGCCTAAGCAGAGATGTCCAGAATACGTCCCATAGCCTAAAGAATACGCGAGATGCAAACGCGCCCAATGTAGCCACCGTCTCAAAAGTTAAGTGGGCCAGACTATTATTAATCAGGCAGTCGTATCCCCATGAGAAATTTTGATCTTTAAATCCAGGCATCCAATCTTTAGACTGATTCTCACACAGGAAAACCAAAGTTTCCGATCGGTCCCTTTCTTGCAGATATGCCTTCAGAGATTCATGGCCCGTGAGTAATGAACTCACACGGAGGTTAAAACAAACGTCTTGTTGATTTTCCACAATTGAGACATCACGGATAAAGTTACACTTAAGTTTACTATTCATATAATTTTCCGAACGAGATTGGTAAGAAGCAGGAATATGTTCCGTGTTGGCAAGATTTCAAGGTTGAACGGAGCTTTATTCATCAATATCAAAACAGGCAGGCTGGTCCACCTCATTTTGCGCTGGCAGCCCTATGTCTTATTCCTCGTAACAACGGATGTGACCATACAAATGCTCTATAGGCTGTCATTTATCATTCGAACGGTACGTGTGATCAAGCCCCATTCACAACAAAGGATATGCCGTATCTCTGCCACGTTTAAACGTGTGGAATGAACTTATCCGTTTCACTCTTCCTAATTTATAAGTGCTTGACTTGCTTTTTACCTAAGGTTATCCTCATTGAAATTAACAACTAAAGGTTTACTGAACGATAGACTTCCTTTAAGTAGTATGGTTATAGTTTTTCCCGTTGACACTACGTCCCTATGCAGTAACCTGTCCCATCAGGCGCTCACTGTACTTCTAAATTGGATTCCAAGCTTGATCTTTCACTCGGATGAGCAAGTCATCTGCATATACAGAAAATTTGAGTAAACCATTCTTCTCTCCAGACGTGCCTCCTAGTTGCCTTAATGGATCATTCATCATTTTTCATAATTCTAACTTCAACGTTAGAATAGATCGTATATTCCGGAGAGCCTTTCTTTTAGCCATCTCGCTGGGGTTTCCATCTAAACCTGGGGATCTTCGAGAATTAACCTTTTCGATCGCGTACCCGAATTTTAGTTGATCCGAGGGAGGTGGAGGGGGCATCAATCTACCATTACGAACTACCACACCCTCCTGTTCATGGAAGAAGTTCACATTTACGTTTCCAGAAAAACTGTGCACACCTCTTTCTGCACGAGTACAATTGATTTTCAAAAGCCTCTAATTATATAATAAACCTGACTTCAAAGAATTGAGAGGAGCCGGATTGATAAAAACAAAAGACTTCCAGGGATTTGTTATAGCCTTTCTAGGCATCTTGCATCTTGATTGTGATCATAAAGGCATTGCTTCAACTCCCAACGAAGGTGAACAGCATTCGTGGCGTTAGACCTTCTGGCACGTTTAAACTCCTTTCTAAGGCGGCGGACAGCCCTTCTCTCAGACGAAACATGTGTGGACAACAACTTCTTTTCGACATATTTTTAGGAATTTTTGAAAGCCCAGATTTACTTTGACAACTCCGAAGCGGCACATCAACATTTGCTTTTCTAAAAACAACGCTAGGGGTATCCCGATTAACTCCAAAAGTACTCCATTATATGACATTAAGTTCAGAATGTGCAGTGAGCGCGAACCTAATCGTCACTTTAATAATATGATGATCACTAAAACTTCACTCACCTTTAGACTCCAAAGAAAATGCAAACATGCCCGTAGCATGCAATACGATTATTTAAACACGAGTCGCTGTGATATGTAGTACGATACGAAGGCAATGGCAAAAGGAGTGGGTGGGACCGCTGAGAAAGCCAACTGATCTCGTCGAAGGATTTAATTGGTGAAGAAATTTCTTTTATCTTTGTGGAGCAATTAGCATGGGTGAATCGACCCACACAAGCAAGACTTGGAGCCGGCCGCCATGTGTAAATTTGTTTACTATTTTTGGCCAGATATAAGCGGTGTAAATCTACGGAGATCGTATATAATAAATATTTTTTACATCATTTTAAGAAACCGGGACCCACAACTACGTCTATCGGGACTCCGTATGTATGTTGTTTCCAACAAACATTTTTTTGTGTTCTCTTACTTAAAAGATCTACAAAGCAGAGTGGTCGTTCGTCACTTTAAATTTTGCCTTATTAGTTTGACCAAAATGTGTCATTTTTATTACGTCTCAATATAATGCGTCATTCATTATGCATCGTTTGTTGCGTTATTCGTTGCTACTGCGTTGCTGGGTAAAAGTGACGAAGGGTGCTGGAATCTACGAGGAGAAGAAGAACAGATCCTTGTGGCTCTCATTGAAATGGTATTTCGTTGAGCTAAATCTATTTATTACAATTCTTATCGAAAGGTTGCCTAAGAAATCCGATATAAATCGAGTGAAACTTGCATCGACGCCAAATGCTGTCAGACACGTTTTCAAAAGCGTTTGAGAAGGCCAGCGCATCGACCTTACTTTCACTAAGGTGATGAATAGTTCAATTTTGATTAGGCAGCACACTAACTCCGCGACGAACTGATTTTAGCGAAGGCCATGTTGTTTATCGCATATGAGATCATTAAATTTTAGATATATTACCATGGTTTTGACTGTTGAGAAACAGATATCAATTTAGCGATAATTAGGGGGCTATTTAGTTAAGACTTCTTGAGCACGACTTGGACATTGACAATGTTCCAGCAAGTTGGATATATGTCAACATGATATCACTTGCTGAAACGACTGCGTGAATGCTTGGAGAATGTTGTAACACGCTTCTTTAGGAGTATAGCTGCGATGGAGTTTTCCGAGTATTGCGGTTGGCAAGACCTTTTTTGACGGCACTCGTTTAGTCGACGGTAACCGATGCAACAGATTTGCTTCCAATTTTTTTCACGAATGAAGCTTCTATTGCTTTTGGTGCAACAAGAACTGGGCTGCGTAATCGCTGCTCGTGCAGATCATTGTCGCGGCGTAGTACCTAGTTGTATATATTCCTAGATGTTTTACAAAGAACAATAGTTTGGTCGTTTGGGCTAAGAGGCCTAACTCTAAATATTTCCTTTGTGGACGTGACTCTAAGACTGATTTTAGCGTCATTTGTTTTTTCGTTTAATCCAACTTTTTTTAATTGCTTGTAATTTCGCATTTCATGTTTGATTATGTGATGTATCTATTCTGCAGTGGCATTTGCGTTATTATTTACGAACCATAGCTTCTAAATAAAACGTCTAAAAAAGTCGTTGAGGTGTGCCCAATTCGCCTTATCGTATTTATCGAGTTTTGGGGGTGGGCAGAAAAGGTATCGAAAATTTCCCTAGCAAAATACCCAAAAGTTGTACAATGCTCCGTGTTACTGAGAAGTACAAAAATCTTGGTTTCGTATTTTTGTAGATGCGAAATAAGAAAGAGTACTAGCGTGGTTTGTTGCAATCCATCAATGTTTAGAATATGCTTCGGCTCACTTATAAGCTGCGCTCAGCTGCTGTCATCTCTGTATCGCCTTCCTTGGGAGTGGTATCGGTTGAATGGCGCTGCCAGTTTTTATGGTGGGCATTGAAATCGTCGGCAACCATGACATTGGTGCCAGGATGATTGTTAAGAATGAAGGATATTGTGTCGTATCCGCGTCTTGGCTTTCGTAAACAGATGCGAAATGTAACAACGTGTGTCATAAAGTATGTAAAGATGTAAGTTCGATGTCCTGCGAGCAGCAATGTTGCTGGCATTGGAATACTACATTGTTGTGTATGTGCGACATAAAGCCTCTTGAACAACTTGATGTCCAGGCAAATGGATCTCTTGTGGGTCACTGTTTTCACTTGCCTGGCGTTCAGGGGTCGGTGAATTTTAAGCTATCTCACTAGAGCTGATCATCCAAATTAAGTTGGAAGCGGTATATTGTACAGAAGTTTCGGGGGAAGGTGTAAACGGTTGTTAGACCGATAAGTGGTAAGCCTTTACCTATCGAGCGCTCACCATATGTGGTCACGCATCAACAGACTCGCAACGCAAATGGTGCAAGATGGTATTTGGGGTTGCAAATGGATTGCTATTTCTGTTTCTGCTACGGGAAGAACCTGCCGCTGGTGGCTTTTTACAATATTATAATAATTACAAATTCTATTATTGCGGCTGCTGTTGCCGTTCGTGCTACTTCTGCTTCTTCCACGGTTTCCGTGGCTGCTCTTGTTTGTGCTTCTCGTTTTCGAAGTTGCCATCAATGTAATTCTTTCAATTTCTTTTTTTTTTTTGTATTGTGTCTTCAGGTATTGTTACTATTAATGTCAATGTATTCTATCTTATTGTTGGTTTCTTGCTGTAGTTTTTAGTTGCTGTTACGAGTGTCGATGGCTATGTGACCACCATTGTCGTTGCTTTAGATATGTGCCGTTTTTTAGTGCAGCCGATACTGTTACTGCAGACTGTTTCTGGTATTGCCCTCTTTGCTACTTGTGCTGGTATTCTTGTGCTATTGCGGTGGCATTTATTTTTTGATGACATCGTTGTTTTATTTTTTTTCTTTTTTCTTTTATTATATCCGTTTGTGCTATTGCATTTGTTATTTGTGTTTGTTTTTATTCATTATACTCTTGCTGCAGCTGTTATTACTGTTAGTGTTCAACTAGTGCTTCTATTTTTGTACTCGTTATGAAAATGGTCGCTATTGCTATTGTAGGTGATAGTTAACAGGACTATCGCTGTTGACTTTGTTGTTCACTTTTTTGGTACTGTCCAAAATATATGAATTGTTTTAATACTATCTCGTTTGTTCCTGCTGTTTGGCAGACGCGTTATTTAATGTGCTCAGCATTAGTTTTCGTACACCAGCTACTTTTCACTCGGAAAAATTTTTGCCCCTATTGGAGAACGGATTTTCCACTTAGCATACATGATACATGAATATATATTTATAGGTACCCAACAAAATTCACTATTTGTGCTTCTTAGATTTTCCAAATCTCTCCTTTCGATAAATTTAGTGTAGAAGTTTATGATTTTTATTATCGCTTAAAACTTAGCATTGCTAATTTGTACGTTACGACATCTGTAGCTCAAGTAATCATGAAGCAGACTATTATTATCGACAATAAAACTTAAAATGAGGGTGCGCGAACAGATTTGGCACTGACTGGCTCACCAGGCAATGAAATTTGGTGTTGAAAGGATCGCCATCTACATTTGTTTGAATGTATGTCTAGAAGATGATTCGCCAAAATAGCATTTGAGGAACAAATATTAAATTTGCTATGTTATATTTGTAAAGCGCTTTCTTATTATTCTTATGTATCTCGCTCTGCGTTGACGCGCTTAGCCGCTCTATTGCAATACCATCTGGTCGCTATAGTCACAACGAAATAAAAGAGCGATTAATTCGCTGGGCTTCGTTAAAAAGAATGGCTGCTATATTTAATTTTCTTTCTCTTTTATATTAAACTTTGTTCGTATTTTCTCCATTTCCAAATTTTAATTTGAATACAATTCGTATAATTGAATGTGTACCCTGTGTTAGGTATATTACAGGTGTCAGCTGGGTACGGTGCATTGATTTATTTATTTAACACTGCCAGCTATAAGGCATACTTATGAGTCACCATTTCGAATGGGATTATCAAAAATGAATGCAGAAAACTACATCATAATAAAAGCAGATATACTGAATTCAGCCGGTCTTAAAACTAATGGGTTGCATAATGAACAATAGTTATTTAATTTACCATAAAGCTTGGACTATCGACTCAACATATTTTTATTTATTACATTGTAGGAACAAAAGAACGGGTCTAAGTTGTTCCAATTCTGATTTACAGTTATAAATAAAATAATGCATTATACAGAAGATGATTAGTACGCCAGTATGCTAGTCGCAAAGGAACGACCTGCCTAAGAACCCTAAACGGAGCAATGAAAACAACCTTATCCAATAATTGCAGGGCGGAAATAACAGTGACAATCGATGTTGGACGGACTCAATAAATTCTACGTTGTATCCGTAGTTTAGTATTCACGCCACAACTGAATGTTGTAGGAGTGGAAAAAACCAAATGCAGGCTTTTCGCAATAAAAACTAGAAGAGACAATGACAACTTCTTCCGGCTCCTTACATTCAACGGTATGTCATTCTGATCAGGTGACCAAATTATTCAAATCACCCTGGAGAAAATGCGTATCAGTCAGTGCATAATCGTAGGATGATAGTTTACAAATACAGAGAAAAGGATAACCCCAAGGTGGTTTTGCTGAGGGACACAAAAATTGCACGAGAAAGGTAAGAATTAAAGAGCACTCTTTGAGAATGACACTTAAGATGACTCCTGAACTATGGAGCCATGTTATCAGCAAAGCCAAGACATTTAAACTTAAAGATCAATAAATTATGATCTGCCTTGCCAAATGCTTTCGAAAAATCAATGTAAATTACATCCGTCTGCATACACCCCCGGAAGCTATGAAGACAATACCAGTAGGTAGTGGCCATGGATCTTCTTTTCGTAAAACCATATTGGCACTGTAATTATTAATAATATTCCAATCTATAATAAGAAAAACATGAATAGATTTCCACGAGGACGGAAAGTAGCTCTGCTGCTTTAAATATATTTTAACTATACTCAAGCTACTATTAAATATACTTGTTAATGGTACATAGAGTAAGTCAACACATCGTTGGAGTAGGCATGACGAAACACTATATCTCATTCGAAGGAGGCATTGGTCAACTCTTATTAAGGATGTTGCTATTAACAGCAGCCAACTCCTCCTGATCCAACTTACCCTGTTCAAGAGTGCAGCTCGTCCCATCGGCAAAATTATGATTTGTCGTAATATGAAATTTCGTGGATTTGCCTCTACGTGTTACCTCAGACACCGAATTTGGCTCAGAACCAACAATATCTCTACCTGTTTACCCAGGTGAGTAAGCGATGTTTAAATATTCGCCAGACGGGGAAGAACACGAATAAACGGATCCTCCATCAGAGGTAGAGTCGCTTTTTTGTTGTATTAGTGAAAATTCACGTTCTATTAATATTCCGCCCTTCATATCTATTTTCTGCTATTTGCTGCCAACTTTCGCCTGAAATTGGAGATTGGATACTTCTAGCAAAACTTTCGATTTTAGTAATTCGATTAGAAAGGCAAATTACACTCATAAATTGTGCTTTTTTAAGATGACACAATTTTCGACTAGTTCTTATTTGGTTTGTTTTGATAATAGCTTCATCATTGTTTCGTCATTTTAGATGACTCAACTCTCGCAAATGGTCATGGAAAAACCGACAATTATGAATTATGAATGTATGTTTCCGCAATCACTCTTCGTCGGTTCATTTTGAGATAGATAAGAATCGACGATACCAACTGCTTGTAGCCTACATTGTGTTCTGCTGTTGTTAGGATAGAATGAGTGTTTGTCGATTGCCTGAAGGTATGGAATTCTTCACAAAGTCTGCTTTTTCAACAAAGAAATGGACCAGTTTCTAATTTCCGCAATTATATCAGTTTCTAATTTTTCCGCAATTCCTAAATGATGTGTTAGACAAAGTGACAGTAAATGTTATATGTTTTTCACTTACTTAATTACTTTCACGTAACGAGGGAAACTTTTCAGAATATTTACTACTTGCTTTAATAATGGAAGTACATATATAATTTTTATATAATAACTCACAACCACTTTCTAGTCCCTATTCATATACTCTCTTCACGTTTTATATGAGCTGTCACTGCTGCAACAGCGTAGGTCTTTTGATGGCCAACATCTTTTGCGGTAAGAAAAGTCTATAAAAAAGCCTATATAATCTACCTAATATGTGGTTCAATCATATTCTTGCTAATTTTCAATCTTCCTTTTGACTCCATTTACACTCGAAAAGTAACGTGCTCAGTTGAAAATAATACTTTATACGAAACCATACATACGAAACTAGTAGACAGCATGGAACTATAGAATCATGTCATAACTTTTTAAAAGTTATTTGAAGCAAACCGTTATTTCTTTTTTCTCCTATAATATTTTTTTGTACTGAAGTTCCAGAGACCCTACAGAGTACATTTATTGTTGAATCGATTAAGCCATTTCTATTCGTCTGTGTGGTGCATGTTGCTGTCACTCTCCTGGTCACAAAAATGAAGATATCGTAGAGTTTGGTAAAAACTTTAGAAGTTTCTGCATTTAGGTTGCTACTGAAAATGGGCCAAATTGGTTAAAGCACACTCCCGCAACCAAGCGTAAAGTAAATGCAACTTCGTTTCTCTAAGTAAACATTTGCGCTCATTGCTCTCAAATTATGAAAAATATATGTCTGAAATTTTCAACATTTACTTTGCGGAAACTTTACTGTGTATGTGCAAAGATGAAAAAAATTGGCCATGCCAACACAAAATTATAAATGATTGAATTTTCCTTTTTTTCACATGTTTGAAGTTTTATGCTTATTAATAATCAGCGACGAGTTTTATGCTTATTAATAATCAATGACGAGAGTAGAATGCGAGAAGGCAAGTGTATTCTATCTGAAGTAATTATAGTAGACGTCACGACATGATGGATACATTTTTTGTTAACGATTTGATATGGGCATCAAATAAAAGGACTTGGAGAGAATAATGCGAAAAGCTAGATATATTAATTCCAAGTTAATTATTGGGGACGTCGCGACGTGGTAGATTTTCCTTAATAATCCCTTTCCTTTAACTAAGTTTTAATTTTATTCCATTCACGTTTTTATAATCATAAATGAAACATGGGACGCTAAAAATTTTAACGGTGATAGGTATGGAATGTTCGGCCCCAGCTGAATATAAGTTGCTTCCTTTTTTATTTCTTAGTCAATTACAATTCGTGTCGTCTATTTTCTGGAGCTCTCACTCTGGGAATTTCTGTCAGTGCATCATGAGTACAAGGTTTGGTTTTAGCTTACGCAGACGTTTCTGAGCCCTTTTTTTTGATACATATGTTAGGAAATTTATCAAGATAATCTGCTATTTTGGAACGGCTGCCATTTTGAATATACAGAACATTGTTTTATCCCATGTTGCATTGTCATCGGATCCAAATGTGTGGAAACTTTCAATATAATCACACATACGGTAGTGTCTGAAATATCGATTGACAAATTCCTATTTAAGCAATCTATCGGCGGCAGGCATTTTGTACATACAGCAATATTGACTGGACCACTCTGTTGTCACCGTACTTAAGAATGTGCTTGGCAGAAAAGCTATTTAAATAAAAGCAAATAGAAGATTACACTTCTTCTTTAAAATACTTTTAAAGATAATGGCTAATAAAAAATTTTCATTAGACAAAAATCTGTAAACTTTTAAACATATTGAGATTTTTATAAACGCAAAACAAAATGGAATCGTTCATCGTTTATGTTCTTGTATGTATTGACTAAAGTGAATTAAGCACAGATAAAGAGAAATTTAATTAATAAAATTTAATCAAATCCATTGGTATCTGTATTGTTTAGTGAACCTCTTAAAAAAAGAAATTTAAAAATAGGTGCACCGTAGCGATTAAGCTGATTATTTACTTTTTAACTATTACCAAAACTAAATAACAATGCCAATTTTAATCTATTGTGTCGGGTTTTTAAAAATGCCCTTTAAACCTATTATAGTTTTAATATTTGTTATTCAGGTCAATGCACAATATGTCTATTCGTCGTATCCCGAATAGATTAGCTTTTTATATAAAGTTGCGTTGTGGAACATATTTTTATGTGTTATATATTTCTAAAGAGGGCTAGTTTTCAAATGTATTTCAGTCATAGATTTCCGAAAGTATATTCACTGAACCCAAATCTATAGACGAAAATATAAAAAAAAAAGTCTGAGTTTTTTCCAGATTGTTTCAGTTCCTTTTATATTGTGGACGTGCATTACACCAATTTTTGAAATTTTTTTCTAAATTCATCAGGAAATGTTTGGGGCAATTTTCCTATGTTCATTTTTGTGACCGTAGTAGCAATTTCACAAAAGTTATGATGAAATGATAAAGTGTTCCATATAAGTAAAATTCATAAAAAACTATTGGAACTTGAGCGATTTTTTATTATTTTTTTAACCTTAAAAGTTCAAAAAAAACCGAGGCTATAGTTCTAGTATTGAATACCAATTCAACATCGAAATGATTTGATATCATATTTTCCTTTCCAATGGTAAGTGGTTTGCTACATTATATTGAATCGCAATCGTTGAATACCAGACGCAAACGAAAATATACAATGTGAGATAGGCAACAATTTATAACACACCAATTGTTAATGGTAACATTTATTGTAAATCATACTATTAAAGTATTTGTTACAATTTTCATTATGCAGCATATTAGCACTTAACGTCGTAACAATTTTAAATGCGACAAATATTAATTAAGTGTTAATTTTTTTTGAATAGACCAGTTGCTGCCCGTTGAAAAGAAAATACGAAGTTTGAGCTCAAATTTCAGACCGCTGTGTGTGATGGAATTAGATAGTGTGGTAAGTGAGAGGCATTTTTGAAGTGAAAAAAATTTGATATTGTATATATGTTTTTAGACAGTAACTCGTTGCGATCCTCATATCGGTTTGTTGCGTCATGGTATGGAGAAACTAATTGAGTGAAAGACGTGCATGCAAGCCCAACCCTAATTTGATCGTTTAGATTCTGTGTTAGTGAAGTTTAATGAACAATGTCATTCTTTGATCGTTGAAAAATTCTTTGATATCGAAGTTCCTTTGCGAGCCAAATATTTTCGAAGTGAACAAACAATATTTTGTACATTTGGTTTCTGTGAGAAAAGCTTATTTCGATGTAGCATTTTTTACGGAAGTTACGGGTATCTTAAATCACATAATGGCTGTCCGTAAGCATGTTTTAGACGTTGATGCTCTTACAACCGTATTCTGGTTATTCGAGGTGTTATGTAAGGCGTGACGTTGGTGTTGATGTTTCTTACACCCATTTTTTAAATATTCTTGTAAAATTCCTTATTGAATTCAGAGGACATGTCAATCGGTCTGACGAATGAGATCTACAGATTTGCTTCGAAATTTGCTGAACGTGTGTACGAAGTAGCAGGTATTCCCACAACAAATCGTAAATGAGTGAAACATACCGCGGATACTAGAGTCGTTTAGCTGAAGAAGCTCTAAACTAAAGCTTTATTGGTATAAAGCTTCAAGCTGCCGGAATTAAGTGGGATTTCTATAAACAACTGCCCAGTAATGTTTATGAACTACTTAAACATGATACTTCCTTTGGAACTAAATGTGTTACGACAGATCTTTCTTTGTGTCGTTTTGAAAAAATGCATCAGTCTCTGCGTGTTATTGAGCAACACCTAAACCAAATGCCAATAGGCGAAATCAAAACAGATGATACGAAGATTGCCGCATCATCGAGAGCGGAAATGAAAGTATTAATGGAAGCGTTTATTTTATTTTAAACTTTTTACCCAGAGCTTTCAGGTGCCACCTGAAGGTACATCGCCACCGAATCTCCTAAAGGAGAGCTTGGCGTCTATTTGGAGGCGGATAGTTCCAGTCGGATCTTGCGCTGCAAAATGAAAGCACTATGCTCATTTAGCAGCATTTAATCACGTTGGCATGCAGCGTATGCTGGCAGATGTTGTGTTCTTGAAGTGTATTCTTGAAGTTCTATTTGCTGAAATTTATCGCTCAGAAGCATACTACTCTTTTGATAAAATGCGTTAATAGTGATACTAATAAACACTAATACTTAATACTTATTTATCATTGTGCGCATAATATAAAAGTTTGATTTTGTTTTAATGATTTAAAAAAGATCAATCTACTTTATAAAAGTCAAAATCAATGTAAATCCTATTGCTAGAATTGAAGAAACTAAATTTATTATTATTAAAAAATTTCATTTTCTTATGTATATATCAATGTATTTACTTTTATAGCTATTTCTATTGTTACAGTTTTTCCTTAACGCATAATTACAGTTTTCCTACCCTATGATTGCGTATTGTATTGTGTAGTACTCTTTTAGAAAATAAAAATAAATTAGTCGTAAAGAGGTTTTACTCTCATGTTGTTCATTTATATTTGATAAGTTATGACTTAGTGTTTACTGCAATACACAATATAGAACCAAATTTTGGTATTCCAACGTGAGCTCGATAACAGTTGAAAGTATAACAGCTTACTGGATGTTTACATACAATTTTATATAGGTACAACGTGGATTTCCGAGGACTTTTAATGATCTTTACTATTTCTATAGTTAATAAATTTTTGGCAATATACGAATTATATGGTTGATATACGCATGTTTGCAAAAATTTTGATCACTCTTCATTTTGAATAGGCATTTGTTGTGGAAAATGGATTCTATATATATTAATTAAAATAGTTTCTATTATTTCCTATGTCGCAACAACTTATATCGGTTTGGCAGCGGTTCACTGACCAACCCCTTTTCGCACATCTTTAACTTTATGGATCCGCGTGCCAGCCAAATCATGCTGCACCGATCTGACCAAGTGGTAATCGGGAGACCATGTCTGCCAGCAGAGCTTTTGATTCCAGTTGCAATAGTGTATCCTGGATAACTCTTGTAACAAGTGGCCAAAAAGCATTTTCATATAATTCATGTCACCATTTCTAAACCATTCAGAAAATTGGATGTGATGGACAAACATTACCTCTCTGAACGTATTTAATGGACTTCTGAAGCAGGTGTCTTCGAATAAATAACACAAGTAATGAATTTACAAGCAGAAGAATTTTGAGCGCTCCATGATTAATGTCAGCGCTGTATAATATTAAATTATTAAATGGAAAACTGTTGTTTTATATAGAGGAAGGTCAAGACCAACGAATTCATCGGTAAATCCCATTTCTTTATAATTTTTACTTGTATAAAGTTTTGCTGATCAAAACTTTTATAAACATCTAATAACTTGTCTTATACTGTATTGTTGAGTTTCATTGTGTGCTAAGTAGATTCATTGATTCAAGAATTTATTTTACTTTTAAGTGGATTGTATGAATCGTAATAAAAGTTGAGTGTTAAAACTTTTAAATGTTATAAATAGAAATTACCCAGTCTAACAAAAAAAAAAAAAAAAAAAACAAAGATTTACTGAATAGAAAGCGCTAATATTCGCATTTTAATTTTTTTCTCTTTTTAAGGCTTAATAATAATAACGCAATTCCTCTTAATCTTACGTCTTTTTTGAACTGCGGTCGATTAATATCGAATAAATCGACCGTAACATAAATATGCTACTCGGAAATATTTTTATGATCGGCGGATTTTTCATTCCATAGTAAGAAAAACGCGTACTTTATCGACAGTTGTAAACTCATTACTCGTTAAAGAGAGTCGACAATCGACAGAGATCTAGTTTAGTTTATATCGACAGCTATAAACCGGTCTCAGATTTTCATTTTTTCTTCCTGTGTCTCGGAGAAATTTTAACTACAATTACGGGAAAGGTTGGGAAAACTTATAGAGAATATCCTTACTTTGTGTTTAAAAGCAAGGAGTGGGAATATAGCAATCTTATTGATCGTTCGTAAACCGCACAAATATATGTCGTGGAAGCGACCATAAACACGTTTGTAATTGATTCCAAGCGTTTGAAAATATGCTTAGCTTCAATCCAGCCATGGTAAAAGCACCGCAAATTAGAAATATTAAAGTTTTCTTAAAAATAGTCAAGGTAACAGGCAAGAGGTCAATGTTATATTTCCGGGACTTGCACACATTTCACATTATTTTTAGACTGTACCGAACCTCAAATGACGCCTGTCAAAATTTTGTATCATTTTGCTTAAGCACTATTGAAAAGCTCAGCACTGGCTTAAAAAATGCTATCACCAATTTTCCTTGTCGAAGATAAATATATTAGTAAACGAAGTCGTACAATGCTTTTGAACATAATGGACGTCTAAAAGATGTAGTTACATCAGAAAACATAAAAAGAGTAAAAAATGACGTGAAGAGATAAAGACAACAAAGTTCAATGCTCCGACTCTTTTGCATTAAAATTTGAGAAAGTTGTCTTCCGGTTTTACTTACGATGGAGTAAATGCACTATGATGCCTCTGCCTGCGTACGCACCGTATGCTTCAGATCTGGTCATCAGCGACTATTATTCGTTCGCAAGTTTCAAAAAATGCTCTGCGGAAAAATATTTAGATTAAACGATGAGGTCATTGTAGAAATTATAGTACTTTGTGAGTCTTGTCAAAAAATTCTATAAAAAAGAAGTATTATTATACTTGATGGAAACTATGGTGATAAATAAAGTTGAATTTCGCAAATCTTTTTTCTTACATATTTCCGCGAATTACGGACTGATCTATTATATGCCAAATTTGATTTAAGGCGAATGGACACGTTTTTCTTTTCGAATCCTACACTGCACGCTAACCCAATTGAAGCCGCCTTGTAAACAAACGAAAAATGTTTATTTCATGTCAACTAATAAAATTAATTGTTAGCCTTATTTATTGTTTTTATGTTTGAACTAGTTAAAAAATGGCACAAAACTTTGCTTTGTATACGTACATGAACTTACTTTAGGATTTAAAAGAAAAATGTTACAAAATATACAAAATGTTCAATTAAATATTGAATATAAATTTATAGTACGTTGTTCGTGTTTATAAAAATTTTCACGATTTGAACGATAACGAGCAGTCTGTCTACACATTTAGTCTTTGTTCACCGTTAAGGTGGCGAACGTTTCCAAATGTTAACAAATGTAAGTATTTTGGAGATCGTTTGATTTCACATTATTTGATGTGTTAAAGTTTGTGTTAGTTATACAACGTCGTACGGACGGAATTTTACTATTTGTAGTGCTATCATTGCTTAAATCTATTTGTTAAAACTAAGTTAAGAGAATATGCTATTAATGATTTATTAAATCAAGCGAAATCGTTTGAAGACTAATTGTGTGAGTAGACAATTCGAAACAATAAGATTTCCCCTGATCTTGACGAAATTTAAGGCAAATTATTGTTAAAGTTTCATTTAGATACTTAAAATGTACTTATCATATTTAAGGATATTGGTGACTATTTTTACTGGAGTCTACCACACTTGTCTTTTTCGCGATTGAACATGATCTGCTCGTCATCAGTGTTTTTGTAGATTTATTCTTTGTTTATTTTCCTTTTCTTATCACTTACATTCTAGGTAACATGGCACCCTATGAACTTTTTAAGCTAAGTTTCTTAAATTTAATTTATTTGCTGATAATTTGAATAATATATTATTTATACAGGTCAACATTTGTTTACTATGCGTGAACGTTTTCATATTGAATACTTTTCCAAGTGTTTGAGTTCAAAATTTACGTTTTTTATATTCAAAGGATGGACATATATTGAATTTATGATTTCAGTTATAACACAGAAATTTACATTAGAGACCACGATTTCCGAGCCATGTCTGCCTCTTCGCCCGTTGTTAGTTCTTGCGATTTTCAAAATTTCATATAAAGAAGTGCATATTTGAGCATACGATTTTACTTGATAGTTACATGTGAATTCCTCCAAAGAACACGCTTAAAACAGTTAAAATCAATTATTTATAATTAGCAATAGATATTGATTTAACAGTCTGTTTAAAGGTCCGATGAATAATTTCGATCGGCTTTTCACATGTTTGTAATTAATAAGGGAACTTTGTTAGGATGGTGGTTAGGCGAATTTAGTATATTGTTTGTTTCTTTTTAATATTATTGAAACACTTTTATATTCTCTATTGTCGCTGTGTCGTTTAGATAAGAGAATTCCTGCTGTTTGAGCCACAGCAACCGTAACATATGAAGAACAGTAAATAATGTGTTTTATATTCTGGTACAGAACGTATTTACAGAGCCTCAGAAACTCATAAATGATGTGTTCAGCAAGACGTTAAACCCACTAAAATTCAGAAGTAAACCTGGCCGGAAATTTAACGATATATTAAAGTCATTTTGATATACAATATTCATAAGGCTAATTGCCTATAGCAAAACCTAACACTTACATTTTTACTAAGAAGGTTGTTTCAAATACACCTTATGTTTATGCGAATTTTCTCAGATTCAGTCTTTAAATAGACTATTATTTATATTATATTTTTATATTTTTTAAAAAAAGTAAATAACGATTAAGAACATTTGCTCCATGGGGCAAATCTGATGTAATCATAACTTCCTCCGGTCTTTTGATCTTAAACAGTGGGGGAATCGAAAATCTGATCATTGAATTAAATAATTTATAGTAATGATACGTAAGTAAGGCTGCTGCAGGTGTTTACCACTTACGTTCTTATCATTGTAAAAGGTTAGTCCTCAGTCCGAAAAAATAAATTTTATACTGATACAATATGATATGGAGTTGGCAGTTGACTTACTCTTCATCTCGCTATTCATAGCACGTTACGTTACCTTCAGAAGAGAAACCTGATGGTGAACCGCTTTCTGAGGGATAGTAATATTTGGTGCAGCCGCCAACACTACTGCTACTATTTGGTGGTGTACTACCACTTTCCAGGATGTTCGTACTACATTCGTCCAAGTTAGTGACGTTAGCGGCTGCGGCAACGGCAGCGACTGCTGCTACAGCATGGCCCATATCTTGCAACTGATAAGCTGCTGCAACTACAGCTTGAACGTTATCACTAGGATCAGCTGGTGGACTACTTAGTAAGACCGGATGAGAACTACTAACACCGGCTGCAGTAACTAAATCGTCATGTGATGCATTGCTGCCACCAGATCCAGATCCTCGACACCACAATTGCCTCATTTCAGCGCGTCTATTACGCATTAAAATTTTGTATTCCGAAATACGCATTTTTTTACCATCAACTATACAAGTGCGTTTCGGCCGTGGTCTGTAGCGGTAATCCGGATGTTGCTCCATATGTAATTTAGATAACCGTGATTGTTCTTCATAGTAGGGTTGTTTGTCGGCGTTGGACATTGCCTTCCAACGTGCTCCCAAAATTTTTGAAATGTTTGAGTTGTGCATATCGGGACAAGCTTTTAATATTTTGCGACGCTCGTCTTTTGCCCAGACCATGAATGCATTCATAGGTCGTTTGATGTGGGGTTTGCCGTTCCCGTGACTATGACCATGACTTTGCCCGTGCCCGTGTATATGGCTATGGCTAAGGTTTCGAGCATTATTAATTCTCTCTTGGAGAGTGGAATGAGATTCTTCGATGTCAACCAATGATTGCTGTCGCGATTGTTGTTGTTGTTGGTTTTGGTGAATTTTACCGTGCTGCGGCGTTGTAACCATGTGTTCCGGCGCTAAAGAACCAGCCCCAGCAGAACTGCTCGCAGAATCTCTGCTGCTACGATTTGTTCGCGTTAAAGATACTTTTTCCAAACCATTGGAGTGAGCTAGCGCATCATTAACTCCTACAATAGCGGTATTAGTTGAATTCCACATACGGCACACTAAAAAGTTAGCTTCTGAAACATTGCTATTTGACGACGAGTGCCATTGCAATGGTGATCTTGTCACGAGTCTGGGTGTATGCTGCTCAAATTGATTTGAGAGTGAACCACCACCACAACTGTTTGGTGATTGTTGTTCGAGATACGGCGATAATGGTGGTGAACACTTTGGCTTAGACAAATTGAGAGGAGCATCGAATTCACTTTCTTCATGAAGCTCCATTTCTTCCGACGGCTGTATTGGATGCTGTTGAAGTTCAGGTATAAGCACTAAACTGTTTGAACTATCGCTGCGGGAAACATTTGCTATTGTTCTTGTATCTGATTCATCTTCAAGTTTTGATTGTGTGCGCAGAGGTGTTGGGGAATCTGGTGGCGTAGAGTTTGCAACGGCACTAGTGGTATTCAGGTTGTACAAAGGTGTCTGTGGTGGTGTTACTGTCCTCGTATCAGGAAATGGTATTTCCGAACGAACACTCTGGACCGAAAAATTCTTATTGTTGATACTGAAATTATTTGATATGTTATTATTGTACCCAGTCGATTCGCCAGAGATTATTGGAGCTGATGCACTTCGATTGGTTACCACCGCGTTGTGACTTTCGACGGTACTGTTGTTGTTGCTAACGGCTACTGCGGCTGCGAAGGCAGCTTGAATATGAGCGGCTGCGACGGCTGCTGTTGACCACATTGGTTGTATTGTCAGTTTATGATGAGAGGGCGAGTGTAAAGCATGTGAATGTAGAGCAGCTGGTAAGCCACCAGCAACGGCCGCGACAGCAGCTGCTGCTAATTGTTGTGGTGGGGGAGGAGGTGGGCGTAGAAATGCGGGTAGAAATGGTACTAATGCGGCGGAAGAAGCTTGAGGCAAATTCGGCTGTGCTGAGAAATTCTGCTGTCGCTGCTGCTGTTGTGCCACGGCGCATAATTGAGTATTAAGTTGATGTTGTAATTCTTGCAAATAATTATCTTGTTGTAGACGCTGCAGTTGCTCTTGATGGTGTTGTAAATTACTCTCTAAGTTGGTCATATTTTCAAGTTGCGTCTAAAAAAAAAAGCCGTGCAAAACCAAACCGTTATTATTCTTCTAACACTAAAGCTAGTTACTTCTAATGACATCAAAGAAATTAGTTTACTAATATTACCATAATTACGCTGCTTTCGTTCTGGATTAAGAGAGCAAAAGGAAAATTTCAACAGAAACTAATTTAAATGGTTTTTGCTGATTAAGAAACGTTTTTTACCTTAAAAGAAGTCCAATTTGTAAAAAATGTATAATAGGTTTCTCTTTACTTTACTAACTGTAACATATCACGTTAAGCGATTTGCTTTGAAAGGTCAAAATATAATATATATATATATATAATATATTCAATTCAGCAGTACTGAAGGACTAACTGAGATCTCTTATTACGGTTTTAGTTTATTTAATATGTACGAAACAGCTTGCACACGAAGATATCGGCCTACAAACGTAATACGCATAAGAGGCACAAAGTGTATACACAGCCCATGTCAGTTAAGTGAAATGTGCTTTACATAACATTGCAGAACGTGTAAGTAGTGGAGGAAAGACCACATAAAGTGACAAATAGTTTTTTCAGGCCTCTTCTTGTTGTGGGCCTATCTAGTTTTTTAAACTTTTGAGACTAAATTTTTGCTATAAGCCATGGCTTAGGAATGTATTCATAACTTCTTCAAACAGAAAGAAGATCAATTTTTCTTTTCGTCTTGATAAAGAATTTTTTAAATTTATTCGGTGTCCATTATGTATCTCGATACATTTCTATATTTCAAAGTTAATTTAATTACATTACAGAAATCTAGTCTAAAATTAAAGAAACTTGAATATCAAATTTGACGGTAAAAGCTTGACGAGTAAATAAAACATAAAATTATATTGCATAAACACATTAGCAAGGATTTTCAATAAATTAGGAAGGCAAACTCGATTTTCTGTCTGTCGATTTTGTCCCTGCCTAATTAACAGACAATGTCGCTCATAGTTTTTAATCTATTTCAGACATAAAATGTTAAATTTAAACTAAATTGAATCCTAATGAAATTAAATCAGAAGAACGAAATAAGGAACTAAAAGAGCAAAAAATTTCCGTCTGTTACCTTCTACATTTCATACTTATGCAATAGCATGTTATATTTAAAAGAACGATATGTACAAAAAAGTTTATAATTTTTACATATTAGGCGCGCTTAAAGAGTTTTGGTATTTCGAGTACAGAGATAAGAGAAAGTTCCTTTAAGGAAGGTGAATGACAACAATTCCAATATATCAGTAATCTTTCTTTTATTGATATCAATTTAAATGTTGATCCCAACATTTTTAAGAGCCTTCCAAAATGTATGGAAAAATAAATTCGAAAGCCAAAAATGATTAAAGAAAAATATCGTTAAGGTTTTAAGCTTTTCTATTTGCTAGGTCCTAAAACTTAAATCCTTTAAATTATAGTAGAGAATATCCTTATTTTCGTAATTGGCTTTTAATTTCAAAACCGCTGCAATACGTTCACAATATCGCATAGGGCAAATAAAAAGTGGAGCCGATAATGCATATAAATTGTGACCTAAAATTTCAGTTCAAAAGCACGACGAAAAGAATATCTTTTACTTGTGATTAGTGGTGAATATTAGTTTAATATTTATTACAAAAACAGAAATGATCCTGACTGATTACGTGTCCTACGTATATTTGACAATGTATTTATCACAATGATTTTAGGTGATGAGTGTCCAATATTCATTCTAAGACAAATGCAACTATCTTATTTGATTGGTTTTCAAAAACCATTACTCTCTTATAAAGGTATCAGTTGGAAAGATGACTTTTCTAGAACTGTTCATCTTGCTTATTGACGAAACAAGTTCCTTACACAATGTATGTTTCGTACGCTGTTACCGGAATTTTTCTTTTTAAAATCCTTTGTGTGAAGGTTCAGTTTTTCAAAAATAAATTTCGTTTTAAATTAATTATGCAATTTCTCCTTTACTCATATTGCAACACGAAAATTTTGCAGCAACATATATCAATTTATTGCACCTCAAAAGTTATGAACATGAACATATTGAAATTTTGCTCAAACTTGATTTACTTTACAAAATTCTTTAGTAAACGCAATTGACAATCCTTTGAGCAAGAAGTTGTTGAAGAGATATTGCTAGTAAACTAGTAGAAGTAGGAAATAATGCGAATCAAACCCATAAATCAGGCAAGACTGTAAAATTAAGAGAAACAAAGACAGCTGGTAAGAAACGCAGCGAAGGAGAAGGTAAAAACGAAACACACAAACTGCTTTTCGTTAATATTCAATAATGGAATATTCATTCCAAACTTTGGGGAAGAAGAGGTATATGCTTTACGATGTTATATGAACAAGGAGAAACAAAGAACTGTCAGATTTCAAGTGAATGGAATTGTCAGTGCCCTATGGTGTATAGGCATCTATATTTGATGATACCTTCAAGTGTGACACAAATAAATTCAAAGTCGATAATGCGGCAACGTACAGTGCATGAAGTGAAGATCAGATAACTAGCGGCGTCGAAATTATTTTGGAGGAAATTGTCGCGGAAATTACTTAGAGTATTCCAGTAGGAAATAGAAAGTAGTTTACGCCTGTAATGGACGCGGTTAAAATCGAATTTCTTTTTCTTGGATATACTGGTGTGCCTGAAGATATGCCAAACCAAAGGGCAATCGCAATCGTAACAGAACTCGAGAGAACTTAAGTTGGAACTTAAGAGGATTGTACGAACGTCACTAAAGCCGACATACTGCGAAACAGATGTCGTCACGTTACGCAAGAAGCTACAAGTAACTGCGGAAATTGAATTCAAAAATTCGAACAATCAAATTCAAGGCGCTACAGTCAAAGCGGAGGGCACCTTGGTGTAGCAAAAAGATAAAAAATTTCAACTAGGACTTCATTTCAATAGGAATCAGCAGTCAAATCATTTTGAAGCTGCAATGCATGTATTAAATGAAAAGTCTCCAAAAACGAACTGCTAATATTGGTAAATTTTTTGAGGGAATAGCTTTAAGCGTTTCCGCACCATTACTAATAGAAAGGTTAAATCGAAAAGTATCCGCAAAATATAGCCAATAACCCTATAGGCAATACCGGTAAGCCGCCTCATTCTCAGAAGATTAATACTGAGAATGCCGCTTTTATAGATGAATTTCTTAAATAAGTCAGAACTGCCGCATGTCGCAAGAGACGAGGGTGAAGGCTATATACGTGACCTAAGAGTGGACATTGAAAATTTTGTTTGTTGGAATTTCAAACACAGCTGATCCACCCCTTAAAAAAGGATTGTCACCAAAACTACAACCTTGTGGGCAACGGCCATAACACTTGCCACGAGGGTAAAAAAGATGGTTTAGTAGATCGAAAAAGATCTTCAAGATAAGTGTGAAATCCTGCGTTTAAACAAACTGAGAAGCTTACCAAAATGATGTTTTTCGGGACGAACACGGTTCCAAACAGTTTTGGAGAAGAGCAAAAGTAAAAGTCATTTGTGAATTTCTGCCAAAGCTAGATACATCCGAGAACAAAACAATTGAGGAAAACATGTAGAGAAATTTTAAGTAATAAAAGGAACTGCCACAGGATGTAGTGTTTGTTAACTGCAGACACCAAAGCATTCAACATTCAACAAAGATCCCTATAAAAACTCAAAAATTAAATCGTCGTATTCAAAAAGATTAAATTGCGATTTTTATAATTTCCTAAGTGCTGTAAATAAGTTAATTTAATTTTGTAAATAATTTTATGAAGTTAAATCGACTTGAAAGTAAGATTCTAAACCGGCCTAATCAAGAAATATTAAGATTTAACGTAAAAAAGAAATCTATGCATTTTCTGGTATCTCTGCTGACCACAGAATCAGGTTTTATACCTGCAATGATAATGGTAGTTACCATTGTCGTAAAGTTTTAATAATTTTTCTTATTCATTGCAGAAGAAGTTGCAATACAATCATACAAGAGCATTAATTTATAGGGGAATACTTTTGTTTTTGAATATACAAATTGTTTCAAGTAATATTTAATAAAGTTTTAAAACAAATTAAGTCTACTATTATAATTCTGTTTGCAGCATTGCAAATTATAAAGGTCGTTGTCAATCCTTTTAGCCACGCGTTTTAATGCACGGACTTATTAGCTCTTACGAGCACGTAAGTGCTCATGAATATATTAATGAAATACTAACTATATTTACAAAGTAAGGGAAAAAAGTACGTGCACATGTAGGTTAGTGACAAATTTTGTATAAAGCACATTTATAACTTAAAGATTTGCTTTAAATTAGTGCAAATGGTGCGATGACCGATTCGGAAGTCTTAAAAAGTATGTCGTGTTTTAACGAAAAAACCAGCAATTCTGTATTGTGAGTTGCTCCTTTCAGCTTAGAGAGAATTTTCTCACAAACAATAATAGGTAGCTGACGGCATTTGTATGCACGGGAAAGCAAATATGATTTCACTCAACATCGTATTGTAAATATAGTATGTCGCATGCATTTCCAATTTTGTTTGTACGAATTACGGGCTGTTTAGGTGATTGCAAAAATTGTACAACATAATTACATTAAACAAAAAATAGATAAAGATACGCAAGATTATTGTTTTCCAGATAAATTGTTTTAATTTTCTTTTGCACATAATGGCTGTATTTTTAAGCAAAGAAACTTGAGAGCTAAAAATTTTGCAATTAGAATACAACAAAAATAATGTTGATTAAAGTTAACGATATTCTTTATATTTATTATTTAGACTTATTATTATTATTATTATTATTATTAATTTCGTCACAGAAATAAATTCTAAGACTAAACTCTTAAAAGCACTAGCATCTAAGGCTATCGGCTTTTATTAAAAACTCTACCGCACTTGAGATTCGAACCCACGACCATTGACTTGCTAGTCGAGATTCCTCCCCTACGGCTACTCAGGCGGATTTAGACTACTTAACTTGACTGCTTCTGTTGGGGAAGCATTTAAGATACAGTTTAGACTTAAAAAAAAAGTCCATATAATTTGTAGGGAAAAGGAGAAAAACATAATAGTAACAAAGCATTTGAACACATGGTGGTTCTTCTAAACGGGGCCGTAGGGCCGTAAGATCAACGGTTTGCTATGCATGCCATGAACAACTGCAAGTTGCGAGCTTCATTTTGGAAGTCTATATCTTTGAATCAACCACACATATTCGTTTATTGCATTTTTTTCTGTGTACACATGCATCCCTTTTTGCGAGTCTGGAACGGATTTTTAGCTTTCCGGCTATAAAGTAACGAAACGGTTCAATTTTATACCTTTTTACATGTATACATTTTTTCGCCCATAATTAAATATACTTAAACTTTATATATAGAATTAATCTCGATTCAAACTACCTTATTAAGTCGACGTAAATTTCACTCTGAGATAAAATATAAAAATGATAAAGCATTTTGTTAATTACAGTCTAAAAATCATTCATATGAAATAAAAACTCAACTTTAAAATTAATTGAGCGTATTTTATCCATTTTCAAACACCAACTATGGTTATCAACTAGTAGTCTGAAAGCAAAGATTTTGCTTTTAATCTATTTTTGCCTTGAAACGGAGCAATAAATGATAGAAATATGGAAGCACATGACAACATTGAGTTAAACGTTTGGATATTATTCATGGAAAATTAGATATTATCCTCCCAAGGGAAGATACATTATGTCCGCTTCAATATATAAAGACATTCAAGCAAATATTATCCGAAATTTCGATACATAATGGATATTTATACACAAATACAAAACTATGATTAAATTTTATTACATATAAGCAAGCATGATAAACTATGTGCATGTAAAGAAATCTCTACATTGATATTTTCTACGTAGAATACTTAAGAATATGTATAGAATGCGGTGCATTCAAACAAAGCTTGATAAGAGCCAAAAGATAGATACTAAAATTACTTGCTATATTTCAGAAGAAATAGGATCTGACGATGTATTCAATCGTATTAGAGTTTTTTAAAACATAAAAAAAATACACATTAATATATTCTTCATATGTATTTGTTATGTCTATGAAAATCCGATGAATTTTTTGAACTTTCTATACTTGTTTTCTTTCATTCATTACTACAAATATTACGTAGTTTCACTCGGGAACATGTTTGCAGCTTCTAATTAAAAAGCATAACAATTAATTTAGATAGGTTTGATGTCAAGTGGAGGCATTTAACTTTCTAGTATCAATTTGAGGTTTTCTCGTTTCAAATATTATTTTTTTGTTATTGTTTAGATGCTTTCGAATGATAAAGTACAAAGAATTACTTTAAATAACGTTAAATAACATCAGCTACTTATAATACTAATACCCATGAAAAATTAATTCTAAAACTCATTTGTACGTGTAGGAATGCTTTATTTCTTATGTCTCATTTTGGTCTAGAAATATGATTGAAAGATCGTTGTTTTCAACAATTTATTTAAAACAAACGCAACAGTATAAAATTGTTGACGGTAATTTGTCACACAAATTTTATCTACGGTATATAGCGCCCCTATAGTCTGAACGTGAATCTATTAAGAAATTCATTACCAACGGTAAACATTGCGTTATCATGTTGCCAATTGCCGACACGAGAACACTCGAAAAATATTTATTTGCCTTCTACATCTGTTAGATCAAAAAGGACTACTGTTCGTTCAATATTTCCATTATCAAACATGAGTATACTCGCTAGAGACCTTTTTGTACTCAAAAAATTACCTGTGAGGGAATGCATATGTTCATTACATTAGGAATAATACAGTTTAAATAGCAGAAACTTAAAGCAGCAAGGCAAGTATGGAGGTAATCACAACATTTGTTGAGAGGTATTGTTTTTCGTTTAGATTCCACAGACGGCCTACTCGTTTACTTTTAATAGCATTTATTTAATTTATAGTTCCTAATGGGTCTTGCCCACATTTAGAATTTTGTTCATTATTTTTTAACACACATTGTTCTACAATTGTTTTTTGAAACGCATTAATAATGTGTTTACACATTATAGGCTTCTCACCTCAAGCATCATAAGTATACGCGTCATAATAATAACACATGAACGTTGTTGATCTTCTATTTTATGCTGCTTAGTAAGCAATCTTCTTGGATTAACTATTTTTTAACTTTCTTTTATTTATTGTTACGGCTTGTTTTCTCTTTTTTTATTTCCTTTTGCATATTTTGTATTATTTCTCATTTAGATGATCAGTCACAGCATTTGTAATGTTTTACATTCATATCAATAATCAATAAAACTATAATGCGCTTAAAGGCCACCAGCTAACTGACTGACTGATTAACTAACAACAGACCAAAGCAACCAATCAACCAACTAACAAATGACTATAGAAAAGTAATGGTCAAATTAAAGAACAACAATTGACTGCTTTTAATTTTTTTTATGTATTTGCATCAACGGAACTTTGTCTAAATTCGACGCGTGTTATTTTGCGAATGTGTGAGGTACAAAAAATACTATGACAAAATGCCAGCGGTAGAGATTACAGGAATCGTACACAACATACAAATACACATACACAAACACACTGACGGACATACAGACCGGCCTTACATGCAACAGCATGCATGCGTACGCGCGTGTCTGAGCGCACACGTTTGACGGCTTCGGCAACCCATTTCTCACTGAAAGGAAGCTTGTACTCTCCTATCGTTAGAGAGATAACAAAGACACCACAATCTATAGAATTCCAAAACAACTAATGCCTGATATTCTTCATTGCGATTGACAACAATGATGACGTCGTCGAATTTTCCATTACATTACTTTTCTTTTGGAGGAATGTGTACATAATAGTTTGCACCACATTAAGACACGTAAAATATAATACAATACAACTGCAACAAAAACTAGAACACTAACAGCAGCAACAAATTGTATTTACATCAAACTGTTTTGTAGTGTTTTCATTTGACTATATTTTGGAGGAGTTGTTTTAAATGTTTATTCTGTATATTCTGATTGTTTTATTCGTGGGGTTCAATTGCTTAGCTGCAAGGCAGTGAGTCAGCTGGCAGAACGCACTACGACGCATTCTCAATATTTAGCAACAAAGCTGTTAAGAATGGTTGCCCTAAAGAATGCTATTGTTGTGGAGTGCAACCGTTATTGTATCAGAGCTTTTGTGTTGGCAATGGGCGGGTTCTATACATGTGCCTGCGTAGGCGTTCTGTACTAAGTATTATGCGAATACGTGAATGGCTTCAGAAGTTTGTCATTGTGTGCACAGAACTCACGGCATTTATGCAATGGTAACCAATTCGGTTGTTTTCTATTGTCATCACACATTCAGGAAAAGTAACAGTGGCAGCGTTACCGGTAGTGTTATCATTAAGAATTGTTGTAAACAATTCTTCTATGTACTTTATTGTGTGCGTTTTTATGCTTGCGTCCTTTTAATGGCTCCACCCTTGGGTGGTTTGATTTGGCAACTGTGCGTCCTTGCGTACATATTTCATCACCAACGAAAATTACATAGTACTAGCAACACAATGAGAATAAAAAGTTAATGCATGCAATCTTGTTTTTTTTTGTGTGCAATTGTTTCATCAATTACTTGCTACACAGGCCTTCAACTAGGCAGCCAGTTAATGATAGTGATATTACATTTTCGTATTTACGTGTTTCTCGTTTGGATACCATACCATTCACTGCAAGTATACACAAATATTACAATTTTAACATACTTCGGCTTGGTATGAAACTTAAATGATCTTTGATTGTAATATTAATTGTCATCATCATCTTTGCTGCTGTTGCACTCTATGTCATTGTTGTGATGTCTCAGATGCGCGCGCAAACTGGGCTAGCCTATCAATCTGACAAATGAAACAAAAACATATATTGTGTTATCTTTAATAACAACAAATGAATGAACAATAGATTCATAGTATTAGTGGGGGAGGTTGGAGAGATACACTCTCAAATACTGTTGGCTTTCTTCCTATCCATTCACAAACATTATTTTCGGAACTACTTAAAATATAAAAAAAAATCTTACCATTTGTTATTTTTCTCCCACTTCACGATTACCTTGCGCTCCCATAAAAAAAAAAAACAAAAAAGAACACTACAGCACGAAAAGTTTCACATTGAAACCAGTGTGCGTATACCTAGAACAAACACACCCATTGTTCAGTAGCCAATTGTAATTAAGCTTTCCCACTCTCGTTCTCATAAGAATATAAAAAAAATTATGGGCTTTTACAATAAAACGAACAGTAACGCTAACCTAGCGATTTATTAAAACCATTGGTTTGAAATTTTTATTTCGTTGAAATCAATAATAACATGACGTTTTTTTGCAGCTTTTATATTAGGTTTTTTTAATAAAATTTGATCATGAATACCAAAATAAGTATTTCTTGGCATTTGGCGTTTTCTTATTTATTTAATACGTTTTTAACCTACTTCGATTTTTGAGTCTTTGTCGCGTTGATATCACTAAACTAAAAGTTGCACAAATTCTCTCTTCGGCTTTTGTTCGTTGTTCCTCGTGAAAAGAGTAAAAATGCCCGTTGTTTACTGCTGTTTTACAGTAGAGAGCGAATTTGTATAGCCTGTATGTATAAAATTATGAAATCAAACAAATATTTTCTTTGATTTTGCATGATTTGCAAGGAGATATTAGTGACATCTTAAGTAAAAAATGTGTTTTGCGTGCATCATGTGCAAAGAAATATTCGAGGATAATCTAGTAATTAATAAAAAGTAACCCGTATATTTTTTATGTGGTTTGGAACCTGTTGAGGATGCTTATAAAATTCTCGCAATTGGAAACTTGTTTTTAAAGAATAATGCGTTCTCGAATATTAAAATAATAAATTTCTGGAAATGAAATATGTCCAAGAATAACTGAAAAAGCAAAACTTTGTAAACTACAAAGGATGTCTGAAGTGTAAAGTGTGAAGCGTGTATTAGCTCGTTCGCCATAGCTGCCAATAACTTCCTCTGCCAAAGGAAGTTTATCACTTCTTTAATATTGGGTGCAGTTTATAACTTTTTTAATAATGAGTAGATAAATAGCTGGCTTTTCAAATTGTACAAACGTGTATGAGGCCTTTTAATGTATGATCGCTGTAGTTGGCATCGATTTTTTCCATTCGTTGCAACAAAACACTTTATTTCGTAACGGATGAAATTTTCTGCTCGCGCTTTAAATGGTATCAGGGATGAAATTTTCTCAAAACGTTATAAAACGACAGCTCAATTGTTATTTTTATATATAGTTATTAAATGAGTATTGAAAGATTTACCTCAATCTGATTATAAGTTCTCATTCACGCAATAAAAAGCGAACAAAATAAGAGTCTGCTTCGCATTTACTTTGCATTTTGCTATCAAATTCAGTAATGCATGAACGTTGGATTTAGTCAAAGGTATTGTTATTTTTAGTCAGTGAAATATTTCCTCTAAGGTCATGAGTATTAGCAGATAGCATGGAATGATGAACCAAAGTGAACAAGATTCATTTACATTCAAAATAGTTGTTAACTGAGATTAAACATTTGTACACAAGAATCCTTAACCACTTTTTTCCGACGCAACAGTCAGTAACACGCATCAGCAAATAAAAACAGTACATGTCATTCATAAGCGTGATATTTGTTTCACGCGGTATTCCAATAACGGTAAAAATTTAGATAGAAAAATGAAAGTTGGCGTATTTGTTAAAGGTGACAGGCAAAGTAAGTCTCAACGGTTTTACTCTCTTTAAAAGCAATCTTAGTTACTTACTTACATCTGGTAGTTACGTAGTTAGGCAGTTATAGTTAGTTAACAGTACCATTTTACCTGAAATATCTACACATTGCAATTGTTATCCTTTCGTGAGAAGACCTAGAAAGTTTTTGCTTGAACTTTTTGTTATTAAAAACGTATAAATTCGCATTAGGCTAAATCTTTTCAGAGGCCGGTTAATGGTTCTCGATATCGAATAAACTCGTAATTTCAATATGTTACTTGAAAGTCGTTGTGCGATTGAAAGACTTTTCACTCGATTGTAAGAAGAATGCATGCTTTATCTATAGCTGTAAATAATCTACTCGTGGCGAAGAGTCCGCAATTCATAGCTAGCGACTATAATCAATATTGGTAACCATAGACGGGCGCCAGACTTCTACGTTGCCTACCATCATATCCAGTGGTCGGTAAAAATAATAAAAATAATATATAATAGTAACAAATTAGAACATATAATATATATAAATATAAATTTGCAAAATCGAATCTTTATTTTATTTCAAGTGGACATGGTTAACCTAACGGAAATTAGAAGCGGTTCAGAATTTGTGCAATATGAATTCGTGTAAAAGCTGCTAAATGAAAATCAATAATTAGTTATGCATTCATATAAACATTCATATAAATAGGATGAAATAATTAATTCATATATTGGCATGTTGCGCTGGCCCATCAAGACACAAAAAAAAAGGTTACAAAAAAAATATTAGCAACAAAAAAAAGTAACTATTTTATGTTGTAAGATTTGGATTAGGAAAAACATTGAAATCAATTGTTATTTTTCAAGCGAATGTTCGAGGCCGCAATTGTGATTCTTAGCGACAGGCGAACGTAAACCACGCATACAAGTTTGATTATTTGCGTTGATAAGAACAAATACACATTTTGCAAATATAACATTCGTGACATGATATAATATGATGGTTGAACATGAACATGGATACGATCAAATGAGAAAGTAGATATATTATATATATAAAAATCATAAAAATGCGTTGTCACTTCGCTTATTAAATTTTATAACTAGAAATAAAAATTCTCGGTCGGAGCGCAAACCCTTGATACAAATTCTTTTATATATAGGATTGTGGAAGTACTGGGGAAGTATTAAACAATAAGTCTACGTATTAATTTATCTAGTTATTTCAAACAGAAAACGGGAAATATTTTTTTTTATTCTGTATAGTTCCCGCAAAGTCTTGTTAAAGTTTGTAATGAAATATGAACATAGGTTAAGCGAGTTTATGCTACAAAATGTTCTAACCACAAAGGCATATAACAGGTTCTTCTAAATAAAGTAATCTATCCAAAATTTTGTTAAATTTTAATACGCTAATTATTACTCCCCAAGGTTTATAATTTATATTTTAAGCAATAGATTGACAGTACGTTAAAGAATTTACTTATTTTAGTAATTTCAGACTTCCATACTAAGAAGACTATTTATTGCAGCAAGAAAAAAGTTTGTTGAGTAATTTCAATTTTTTTTCAATAAAAGCATTTTTCAAGTAAAAAATTGATCAAAATATATATTCATAGTTGCCAGAGTTTCCACGATGGTCCTTTGAGAAATAATAATTAATTGCATCACTCTCATTTTATATATGGTATGGTATGCAATAAAGGAAGAGGTGCAAGTATATTTGAAAACGGTTACAAATATGAAATAAAACAACTTACAGACGCCTTCCGCTTCAATATAAAATATTGATGAGTGTAAAAAGTTTGGCTCGACCCGAGTGTAACTTATCTCTCTTTCAAATGGCAAAACCCGCCACATAGTGAAAAAAGTATGCTTTTGTTTCGTTGAAAGGCTTTTATTGACTACTAAACTTAATTTAAAAGACTTGAAAATTTTTCATCATTTTCTTATCAGATAATATGCTACTTCACACAACTACTTATATGGAACGGTGATTTTTCTCCTCTTCTTTTCACTAGCTTAAGTCATCGCTTAAGTGTTCAGTGATGATGCCGTGAAATCGTTGGCGTAACATAGTTTTAAAAGTCAAGAACATAGAATTTCCGACCATGTCGAAATATCTATCCTTCATGTTTTTTTTTGTCACGATTAAAAAACGCTTTTTCTCAAAAGCATGTTCCTCGTGTCGTGGGGTCGTAATTTTTACCCGACTGCCATTAAGTTCTTGTTGTAGCTTTATGCTTAGTTTTTTTGGTGACCGTGCGGTATTTTGCGATTAATTAAGGGTCATGTTTTTGATTTACGAGTAATTTAAAGTAAACGTTACTTTTTATGCCCAGCACCACTTGTAGTGCAAGTATATATTTAGTTTGTGTGGATGTATGCAGACGCAGAAGAACTTGAGAAGGATCCACCTTTTATTATACCGTTTGCTTTAGGATAACCTTATGAATCGATATAAGCTTGTCCGTTTTATTGTCTTGTGTTCAACAGGTAGCAATTTTTGAGATGTATTTGACGAATTTGGTATATCGACATGTTTGGCCTAAGGACTATCGTTATTGCAAGCAATTTGGCCTGGACACCTCTTTCCTCCACTTCCCACATAATACCTCATTTTGAAAGGTTCTTACATGAATAACTGTATTAAGCGAAGTGTCGTAGGGTATCTAGTAATGAGCTCTGCCCCACCATAATGCTTTTACTAGCTTTCTAATCAATTTTTCGGAAAAATCGTAGAATATGCACTAGATTTTCAGTCACATTTTTAGAAAGAATCAGGGTTATTGTTTATGTAAAAGGCTACTACATTTCTCACATATTTTTATATTTTTTACATATTTTTAGAATTTGTAACTTTTCATTAAAGACGCATGGTGACAAACTTTTCCGTTTTCTTACATAAACTTAGAAAACTTTTTAGTGCACCGTGATTGCCGATAGCCTGTGTTGCTAGTGCTCAATGTCTTTTTTTTAGTCTAAGAATTCAATTCATTAGTCTAAAATTAAAATAATAATAATAATAATAATAATAAATTTGTTAATTCTGAAAAATACCATTTATCATTCATTTAAAACTTAAATGGGTCAGCTTACAAAGTTTCCAAGCTAGCGAATTTTTGCAGTTTAATTCTACCATTAGTAATATGAAATCTACACCGAATTAATAATAACAATAATAATAGTATTATTTATAATAATAATAATAACTTTATGTATAATAATACAATATTAAGATGTGTGTGATAAGTGTTGTCAATCTGGGCTCACACTATTTTCCATTTCTTTTATCTATTTTTTCTTTCAAGCACTTGGAACTTGCTAAACGATCTAAACAAGTCACACATATTGATTTTAGTCCACTGACTGTCATGCCAAAATTTTGTTGCGTATTTGTAGAACAATTAAAACTTATAACAAAGATATTTTTCCCTAGGAAATAATAAATTTATACCTTAACTAAAAAAATCTATGCATTCTTTTACATAAATGTATGCAATGTTAAGAACATTTGACAAAATATACAATTGTTGACCAACGCACTGTGATCCCTTGTTTGCTTTTACATATACTTTTTTCGTTTTCCTTTTTTTTCGAATGAAATTAAAAATTAGGTGTAGCAGCATATTACCCAAATATGATTTGACATAGAATTAATGTTCTTAACATTGCATACGCTTACAACTGTTGTACAACTGATGTTCTTCACATTTTTGTACATACGACTGATGTTCCTAGCCATCTCTCCTGCGTTCAAAAGGTTTGGGATCATGTATAGATGAGATTTTTTGAGGTAGCTGGATTCAGGTATTTTCGACATTTGCTGTTACTGGCAGTGATCGTGGGGCTGGTTTAGGCGTACCCCTTATTTTTGTGAAGTTTGGAACGTAATGTCAAGATCAGCACAACAAGTAACAGTAGCATGGAAAGCACAAGCGCGGAATAGTTTACTCAGTGATGGCGATGACTATTAAATGTAGTAAAGTCGATTCTCTTAGTAGTCATTGAAGATCACCCCGTTGGGTCAGCTGTACCTTAAATTGATGATTTGAAACGCTAAGAACTTTCAATTTCCTGTGGCTCACTTATGAGTTCAATATGTTCGAATCTTGAATAAGAGGTACGTAAACCGTTCGACGATCCAATATAGCGTTGCATCGTTATGAGATCGTTTTTGATTACATAATTAGGGCCTAATTCCATTGCTCCAGTTCCCTTCAATACGGCTAGTGAGATTTCTGTGCCGCAAGCCATTGACATTTCAGTGTCTGACATCGTAGCAAAGATTAATTTGTTTTGAATTCGGGCGAACTTATAACTAGTTGTGGTTTGATTGCTGAATAAACTGATTTCGCAGGCGCTGAATGCTTTTTGAGGTGATAGTGATTAATGTTTCATTTTTTAGTGCTGGAACAGAAATTACCCTGAGTACGTCGAAAGGTAGTCGATAAACTCTAGATAACTGGATTTCGAATACGACATCGTTTTGATTACATCTCCATTAGCATTGATTATTTGATATAGTTCAATTAAGTGCGATTGCAAGTGCGGGCAGTGTTGGGACAGGAGCCTTAATTGAAGTGAGTTCACCTTTTATCTGATGAAGTGATAATAAAAGTGGACTAATTCTTCTAGTATGAGCACTAGTGAGCACATTTATATTTTCAGCTCCGTTTTTTTGAAGACTTGTAGCCGTCAGTGTTAGTTGAGTCGATAAGAGCTCATTAGTTATAATTTACTAACCAATTGAGATCCCTTATCTATTGCATTCTTCTTGTAGTCAATCATCTCTCTCATTTCTTTTAATCTTTGCACTGTCCTGATCCCGTCATGTTTTATGATATTGATAGGCGAATCAGTTATTGAAATATGCGAAATATGTCGTATCTCTCTATTCTTGCTTTATTAATAATTTTCACCATCTCTTCAGCATAATCTGAATCTAGAAGACAGAATAATGATCGAATAACATTTTCGATTATATTGAACAATGATCTTTTAAGCCGTTTGCTTTTGAATAATTATTAATTTAAAATTAATTTGACTGGGATTATTCATTAAGACGGTCCACACTGAATGGTGTTGAACTGCTGGACACAACTGCTGGTAGGCTTGAACGCCTGAAGAAAAGGTGTTTAGGTCAGACGCAAATGGCGTGTGATCATAATATACTAGCAATATCCAGTAAGCAACGACTAGGTTTGCTATTCCGATTCCTTCGAAATATAAGCCTGGCTCATCAGGAAAATGTTTAACTATGAAGGTAACTATGAAACAAGAAAGAGAAGTATTGTTATTAGCATGCTAAGTAGTATGGGATTCATTGACTATTTTTCCTTTTCCTTTTTGCTGGGGTGACATTTTTATCATCTTTGGGCATCAGAAACCTCTTTTTCATCCTCACGGAATAATAGTGCTATTGTGTGAATAAGTCACTTAAAAGTTCTAGTCGCAATTTTTTTTAGCTACTCTCACAACCCCGTCTTCTCCGGGTTGTATGCGAACGACTTTCCGCAAAGGCCGTCTCATTACAGGTACGTTGGCCTCCTTAATGATGACCATATGTCTAGTTTTGATATTCTGTAGCATGCAAGGCAGCTCAAAGGGCTCTTAACGTTATCTAACTAGCTCGCCGCAATTGGGGGGTTCATGAAAGTGATTTTGCCCTATAGAATCTTTATAAATTTTTAAGATGTAAGTGAATTTGTAGTGAATGTGAGTGTGTTAAGTGATCACCTACTTCGCCAGCCTATTGAAATATTGTGACCGTATTACCAGCGGGTGGAATCTTAACAAAAGTGCCCTCCTTGAAACTGTACACTACAAAATTGAGAACCACATTAGTATTGGTGGGCGTTAGAACTTTGGTTATTTCTTCGCCAAGTTCAGCTTCTGTCAGCTCTAGTTGATCGTCCGGTTTAAGTAGTTGACGCGACTTAATCCAGGCATCAAGGTCATCAGCATCACCAGCTCCTTCTCCTCCCGGAGATTTTCCTTTACCAGCTCCCGTTTTCGCCAACTTTGCAGCAGATTTTCCTTTAGGCGTTAGTTTGTCACCTCCGGCAAGCTTTACAGTTTTGTCAGCGATTGTGGTTTTTGAAGATTTATCGTTTGGTAGAGTGATTTTGGCTTTCTTTTCCGTCTTTTCCATTATTGATAATTGACGTAGTGTTTTAATTTGATGACAAACTTATATTCAATGGCGTTGGATTCTTTTAGTGAAGATGATTAAAAAAATAAACTCAAAACCAAATAGTTGCGATAGCAGTCTTGCTGGGTTAAGTTAACAATTTTTGCAGTAGTCTTCCAAAAAACTTTTCCTTTTTCTTTTTTTGAATTTACGCGAATTTAAAAAAAATTTTACAATTTATCGAAAATTTTGTTTCAAAAAAATTCGTAAATCAAATTATCACAGTTTTTATTCCAACTTAAAAAAAGTCTTTCTTTATATTGTTATACACATTTTTTTTTTAAATTTTTAAATTTACTTTTTTTCATTTTATTTATTTTTGCTGAACTGAACAAAATCCAAAAATTGAATAATCAAAAAAACGTTCCCAACAAAAAAGAAAACTTGACATCCCAAAAAAAAAAATAAAACCAACGCCTACTTGTTGTCCTACAATTCCGAGACAGCAATTTCCATTCATATATTTGCTGTAACTGGTGCAAGTATTCACTGGACCATTGCTTCTAGCAGTTATGTTTGATTTGGGATACGAAATCCCATGGTGACAGGAGAGTCATTTTTCTATCGCTAGTTTCACTGTCGATTTATTAATAAATGCCCTGGAGTTTGTGCTAATAAATCGGCAGGAGCGGAGGCAAAGGCCGAGAATTCAAAATTTCTTCTATCTCGACAATTACTGTCTCCAAGTCTTCGTAAGTTAGTGAGGCTGAGATTAGTTTCCCGAACATCTTGTTGTTTTTCAAATTGCACAGCCGCCTTCCATAATCCTTTGAAGTGAGGGGCTCATGGCGGAATAATTTCTTTTAAACTGCATGCTGGGACAATGGATTCGTGTGCGTCTTTTGAGCAAATTGAATCTGAGAATTTGTTGTAAACGTCAACGAAATTGGTCGCATTCTCGTAATATATGTTCCGCCAACGAACTCTTCTTCCAATAAAACTTTTCAATGCCCCAACGAAGGGGTCAGTGGATAAGTCGCTTACCAGCTCAAAATGAACAGCCTTTGTCGCAAAACAGGAAAATATGGCAAGGTAGGCCTTTGTTGGTTGCTTTCCTCTAACTCTGTGATGGATTTACGCGGGTAATCAAAATCTGCGTTGATAAAGGGTTTTGAAAGCATGATTCTTGCCGTTGGAAGATTTCCCATAATTTCTTCACATAGTTGGGGACGAGCCTTGTTGCATCGTATGCAATTTTGGACAACATTTCTTGCTGTTGTTTTATCCTTTACTGGCTAGAATCTTTGTCGTATGATTGTTAACAAGGTTTGCGGACCGCGATGTTTGTTCTCTTCGTAGATTGACTTGAGTAGCATTTTTACCAATAAGTCATTGTAAGCAAGCTATATTACTTACTTGGCAGAGAACGGCAGCGACGATTCTTTTAACCGTGCTCCTACTCGTATAATGCCCTTTTTATCGATGAAAGGAGGTAAACTGCTAATCGAGTTTTGGTTACGTTCTGATGTTATTCCAATTTCTTTAGTTCAAATTGGAAATCAGTATTCTGTGTTGCTCGTATTATTGTACTTATAAGTGCCGTATCGAGTTCTTTAGGACTTAGGGGCTTGAGATTCGGTCGGAGATGTTTTTTTCTCTTAAGTTTTGAATAAAACCTCTGTAGAAATTTGAAGTTGTGGCAAGAACTTTTGGGGCCATAAATTTTCTTCTCCTTATAGAAACAGTGGGCCATAAAACCATAGGTTGCACATGGACAAGTTTGCTGCTTGGAGACCTCTGAATAATATGTCAGCTTGATTTTCATTGGATTTTACATGACGCCACTGGTCAGCCGCTTTTAGAGGTTGAATTGTAGCAATCATGTTAGCTAAAAATGCATTAAAAGATGAATATTGTGCAATTAAGCAATGATAGGACGAATTCAGAGTCGGTCCATAAGAAAACGAGTGCTTTGTGGATTGAGATCCATTTTTATTTTGTGTGCCAGTTAGGCATCGGTGCTGCATATAACTCCGGTCAAGGCAATGTTTGTTGTTTTGATGAAGCCATTCGAGTTCTTGCACAAAGTAGCCCTACGATTACTCCTTTATCCTTGAGGATTGTGGGAATGTATTCAACTACTCCAAAAGCCTTTGCGGATACATCTGCAAACACGTGAAGCTGTGTTTTTTCTGGAATTTGGCCATGCAAGATATGGCGGGGGATTTTGAAATTACTTAAGTTGTACAAGTCATATCTAAATGTGCTCCATGTTGCATAAGGATCCTCGAGCAATGGGTTATCCCAATCCAAATTTAGGTGCCATAATTTTTGAATAAAGGTCTTTGCTTTAATGACCACTGGAGCTAATAACCCACAAGCATCAAATAGATTTGCAACAATGATCAGGCTTGGGTAGCCATAGCAACTCTAACGTTTTATTGATGCTGTTGTTGTTGAAATATAAGTTTACTTCTGTGATTGCTTTGTGGAATGCCTTTTAGTAACTGTGGATGATTTGCACACGATATTTTTAGATTAAATCCACGTTTGTGGAAGAAATCAATTACCTCCTTCTGGGTATTTATAGCAATTTTAAAACTATTTGCGCCGCCAAGACCATCGTCTACTGAAAGTTGCTTGTTAGCATTTGAGATCTGGATGGATACATTAGAGTATTTCCTTTGTGGATTCTTAGTACACATTTTGTGGTGCTCATCGTGTACCGTACGGGACGGTATTTAGTTTGTAGTAATTAATAGGTGATGACGAATTATCATTCCAGATAATTATTTGATATTGGGGATTGTCTAGAAAACCGCAAATAGAGTAAAATAGAGAATAACTCGGTTTGAAGATTCGGCCCTGTATACATCAGATCATTCAACGACTATCCGGCTGACGTTTTCGTAGATGCGTCAAAAACCACTCTGAGTTTCGTGGTAGCGCTATTCTGAACTTCGTAGTAGCGCTATCTCGCACCAGTACAAAATGGTGGAGAATGAAATATTTTGGATCCAGTAGTTCATCAAGACTGACCCTTTGCATATGTGCTAATTGCACGTACTCTCGCATGAGCTGTATGTACTGGTTATGAACCTCCTCCTATGTACTGGTTATGAACCTCCTCCGCCATTGTAGACTTATAATTTGGTTGTAAGTCATGGCGTGCGATTCAGCCCAGGCTGTAGGATTTCTCCGAAAAAGAAGAGTGACTATAAAACGGCCATCTGCGTTAGTCTGCACATGCTGAGTAAAGTGCGATTCACACACTTTTTCTTCCGGAGACATCTCCTTTCTGTCTGTTTTGATTTCGCCGAGTCTCCATAGTTGCTCAATTGATTGCTCCGGTGATTAGGTTTTATGAAATACTCTTAATGTAAGTCCAGATATACAACTAAGAGTTGTGTGTTGTCGGATTGATTAGCCTGCAGTCTAGCCTACAATCTAGAAGTGAAATTTTGAAGTATTGGAAGATCTTCAGCAAGTTTTATATTTGCAGGTTGAGTTAGGTTGAAACAGAAGACCTCTTTTAGACCCAGAATCCCGCACTGCCCTGAACACGTCTGACACACCGTTACTTGCCTTGATGGTTATTTTTGCTGCGGCTAATAAGACATAGCCCTTGCGCTCCGCAACCAAATTAGCTGCTGCTAACGACGCCGCAACTGTGTTTGAAGTAGATACATTATTATGAGCATTGAGGGTTGATTCTGTGTATTTTGAAAGTTATGCGGCTTTCGTTGCTTTTTTGTGCACTTCTCACAACTTCCTAAACTTCATGTTTTGCAACTGTGAACGCTCTTGAAGCACTTGACACAAAGTTCTCGTCGCTGAACCCACTGAAGTCGGTCTGCTGTTCATAGTTGCAAAAATTTGTCAGATTGATATAACTTATACAATCTTTTATTACACATCTTATATGTATTGTATTCTATATTGGAAGTAGCTACTAACGGAAGTATTTTATTTACTGATTTTTCCTTTTGGCCAGCAGCTTCCGATGATTGAAGCTGAAGCTCTAAAAATACCAAAAATTCGGACATGGCAGGTGCTTCCTTAGGTTTGGGTAAGGTTTGGATAAAGCCAATGTACAGATTTCGAACTAATTTTTTGATCATTAATTGTGAAAGTAGTGCATCCCAAGAAGAGGTATCAATCTCTAGGTTTTGCAAGGCTAACAAACATTCTTTTGTTGTGTCGTGTATGTCCTTAATTGCTGTTATAGATGATGCTCCTGTCCGTTGATTCAAGATTTTCCACTAGTGTGGCCATTAGCACTCTATTATTTTTATACCGTTACCGAAACTGTAGTATAATTTTCTTCTGTTAGACATAAATGATTTATGACATTGCTGGCTTCCCCCATATTTGTTTTTAGATACCACATTTTTTGAGTTTATCCACCATCTCTGAGAATAATTTATAAAATTGAACCCACTTTAGATACTCTCCGTTGAACTGCGGAATTGTGATTCTTGGAAGTGGGAGTGAGCTGTTTGTCATTGCATTTGCTATTAATGGTTGAGCAGTACATATGGTTTTCTGCTGTTTGTGTGCCATCGTTGTCAATTTTGTAAGATGATTGATTGGAATGAGTCCTCCCAGTCGTCGTATTCATTTTGACTGAGACCTGATTCTGAAAAGTCTTCCAAATGTTTCTAAGCTTTATCACAGAGGAGTTGAATTTGTACCCATAACTCTTTGATTGCTCCAATTTTAATGGTGTAAAATGGTTGTCGTTGATCTCTTAAGGGCTGTCATTCTGGCACTTACGCACCGAACCAGTCCTCTGGTACGATTTGATTGACTTTGTGGTTGATCAACTGAATAGGTTTCTTCAATCCTCTCTGTGAAGAGTGTTTGGTTGGTAATGTACCGCTGGTAGCTTCCATTTTTTTAATGCATGTTTGTATTCCTTGAATTGCTATACGTTGCTCCGACGGTTTTTTCTAGGTTTCGAAGAATAGACGGGCGATCCTCTGATAGAGTTTATTAAAAGTTGTTGGCTTAAAAGTCTTTGAGGATTGCTCATGATTGCTTAAAGTGCTGATTTATGGAAACTCTGAAGTGAATGTTGTCACGGAAATATTATGATTGCGGGATTTGACAAACTGGTGTGTCCTGAATCTTTGAAAAGAAGTCGTCAACGCGTATGCTTGGAGATCGGAAAATGGAGTGATTCGCCTAATGAAATCAGTCAATAATTGATTGTTTGAAATGTTCAATCGAGGGATCAGCAAAAAATGTTAAAATGTGAATTGTGTAAATAAGTCTGGTCTGACACTATTTTCCACTTCTTTTGTCTATTTTTCCTTTCAAGCACTTGGTACGGGAAGGAAACGCGAAGCTAACTAAAAAAGTCAAACACATTGGTTTTAATCCACTGACTGCCATGCCAAAATTTTGTTGCGTATTTGTAGAGCAATTTAAACTTATAACAAAGACATTTTCCCGTGGGAAATAATAAATTTATGCTTAAACTAACAAAATCTATGAATCCTTTTACATAAACGTATGCAATGTTAAGAACATTTGACAAAATGTACAATTGCTGATCAACGCAATGTAATCGCTTGTTTATTTTTGCATATACTCTTTACGTTTTCGTTTTCTTTTGAATGAAATTAAAGATTAGGCATAGCAGCATATTACTCAAATATGATTCTACATAGAATTAATGCCCTTAATATTGCATACGCTTATATATGTATAATTGATGGTGTTCACTCCTTTGTACATACAACTGATGTTCTTAACAAATAATAATACTACTACTACTAATAATAATAATAGAAAGAGTAATAGTAATAGTAATAATAAGAATAACAATAGAAAAAATAATAATAGTAATAATGTTTCTTTCTAAAACCTACCGAGACTACGCCTACCTGTAAATCACGTGGGATGAAGTTTCGCAGGCGAACAATATGTATAAACAACTTCCGCTCAGACAATAGTGAAGAATATCGTAGAACGTAATGGTTTCTCTCTCCTTCTGGTGAATTGAAGTTTGCCGAAATAATTTCGTGATTTTTAAGCTATATTACATTCATATTACATTTCAATAAATGATAGACAAAAGCTTATTTTTATGTTTTTCGACCTTAACAGTTGTTCATGTATGCCGAAACACAAACATATATAATTGCTTGCTCTATGAAATCCGGATATCTGGCTCATGTAATTATGATTATGTTAATAATTATGCTCAAATAAGAACGTGATCTTTAGTGCAATATTCCTTTAAAAACGGTCGGGGTAAGATTTTCTCTCAAGGTTTGCATGCCAGGGTTCAATATATAAACTTCTTTGTTGATATTCAATTCGGCTATCGAGAGCACCATCCGTTTGCTTTCATGTCACTTATGTGCAAAAAAATTTGACACTAATCTATATGAATTGCGTGATTATTTACAAAAACAAAATGTTTAAAATCATTTAAAAAGTCTTGCAAAGTAAACTACTGTCTGGATTTTAACAATAAGTGAAAGAACTGTAGGCTTTGCGATTCAGCAGTGTTCTCGTGTTCTTTCAGCATTAAGTGGGGGCATATCCTGTTGGTGATCAATTGATAAACGAGCCAAAAATTAATACTAAACAATTGATGAGTATCCTTAAGTATGTGACCTTCCTATGGAAAAATACAATGAAGAGAGCAATACAATAAATTGGAAATTCTCCGCAATAAATTAGCCAAAATAAATAGCCAAAATATCATCGATAAAACTGCAACAACTTTTATGTATTCGAGAGTCAATTTTAATTTTAAAAATGCTCCACTGTTTTCGGTTCTGATGCTGATAATGTTAAGAATGATGACAATAAGGAAACAGCGATAAGTCGTGGCAGTACCACGTGTGCCTGATACAGGACCAACGATAACTGATTTTTCATCGGTAATAGTTATTAATGAGGAATAAAACAAGAATAACCCGGTCGAATAAAAGTATTAATTCAAAAAATTAGTAAAACATTAAATGACAACTATATAAAATTTTAAATTTTAATCACAAAACGCACGCTTAAAGCAGGAAAAAGCAAGTCTGCTAAGAAACCTTCATCATTTCATCGTCAACATTGAACAAAATGTAGAAAAATTAAAGCGTAGCAAAAGAGCGCATTCTAAAACGCTTTAATCATGCCAATGTTAAAATTTTAAATTTGTTTAAAAACTACGTGAAATCTTTAACAAAATCTTTAACAAAATCTTGCACCAAATTGTTCCACAATCATCCAGTCTATGGCGAAGGATGCTTGGTATAACAGTAACTCCGCAAAAAAGAATTTCAAAATAGTATAGCACGCAGACTAACACAAGCTGAATATTAGAAGCATTATGCCTATAATCAACAAAAATACTTTTTGCTTAGTAAAAAATATTCAGCTAAACACAACGCGAAGAGATTATTCGCAGCAATATTCTAAGATATTGCAAACTGCTGATCGTTTCTCAATAAACGACAATTTTATTAATGCTATTTCTACCAAGAGATGTCAAAAGACGGTTTTTAATTTTAACTTAACATTATTCTCCAAATTTAATCATTTCTCTACAATTCATTCTTTTGTTTTTAGTACGACGGTTGTTAGATTAATTTGTCGAGATCCTTTAACTAAATGTGCATGTGGTATACCTACTTCTACCAAAACGTGTCTTTTGCCACCATAAGAATTTCATAACAATGTCTACTTGTAAACTATGTTACACATAAATATCAACAATATATTGCCATATCATATTAATTTCAATCTGATTAGGTCATTTCGATTTCAGTTGTAACGGAGTATAGTTTGATATTTGCTTGTTTTTTGCTATGTTGCATTTTACTGTAGATCCTTGCATTGACTTGTTCTAAAACAATTTAATAACGTGCTTTGTTTTCCAATCCTGGCAATGAAATCAGTACACATGAATGTTGCTTTTATTCGTGAAAGTTTTGAAAAACACATTGTCGAAATTAGCGTTGCAGGTGAGTAAGCATTAAAACTGTTTGTAGTACTGGTAATTGTTTCTATTTCTTATGATTTTTAAAAGCTTTTGTAAAAAAAGATCGTGTTAGTTGGAACTATCCGTCAAAATAAGAGAGAACAGCCAAGATCTGTAAAAATAGAAAAGGATAAAATGACACGATTTATCACGTAGTTGTTCGTAGTAGTATCGAATGGCTGTTCTCTAACAAGCTCTAAAGGGCAAACCGAACAAAAAAGTACTTCTGCTATGTTCAAGACATGAATCTATAATAGTGGAAAAAAACAATAAACGTTTTCCACAAACCATTAAATTTTATAAAAGCACAAAATTTGAGGTCGATATAGCCGACCAAGTAAGGAGAAAGTATAATGTGAAATGCAAACGCCGTAGATGGCGTACCCGTGTACTTTGCAACATCCTCGATTTAGCCGGTATAAACGAATGAATTCTGTACAAAGAAATGAAAGGTGAAGTAAAGTACTGCTCAGGTAATAGAGTAACAAGTCGAGCTTGCGGTGCGAAAAGCGCTTAGCAGAGCAACCATTGATTTGCAAAAACTGTGGTATTGAATACGGAAAAGAATTTAGTTACAATTCTGTTAAGTTAATGATATTACAATGTTTGATTATTTTTATAACGCAAGAAAATGAACAATTTCACATCCCGACAATTTTGGAAATTAATTGTATTCAAATGCAAAGATGTCAAAAGATACTTCGAAAGAGGTATATGCAAAACCGTGATAGAAATAATGTTCAAAATCAGGTTGCGATAACAGTCTAACCAGCGTGGTAAGCCATTTAGTCTCTAGCTTATTAAATAAGTCTGCGGATAACTATATTGGAATGCTAATAGACTTTGCTGTACCATCCATGAAGTTGAAATTTTGCTACATCAAAACTTTTAGACATTGTCATTATAACCTATTTATGTTTTTAAATCAAAAAATGTAGCTTAATAACTGCGGTCCACCCTTTTAAAAGAGCTGACGCCAGTTTCGCGTTACCAGTGCAATCTACTAATAGATACATAAAATCGAATGTACGTAGCAAATCATTTTTGCAAACATTTTGTATTAAAGTGAAAAGGCATTGTTTTGGCATGTCAACTCACACAGTTTATTTTTCACTCCGATTTTCAGTAAGATGTGATGCCTATAATGAATTCTTGAGGTGATTGGGTGTCAATGCGTAGTGTGGGGTAGTTTTAACTACATACATCAGCGGTGAAGATCTAGACGAGTAAATGCCAAAATCAACGATCTACAATCCACCCTCAAAAATAAATATTTTTCATTGTCTACTAGAAGACCCGCACACTAGCTAACTGAACTAAGGAAAATTTTAGATTTTCTCGATTTCGTCGCGGATTGCGGTATACGTGGTTTTTTATTTCATGCTTATTTCAGCGACGACCTCAGTTTGCATTTCTCTTCGCTGAATTTGAAGCTCAACAGTGTTCTTCGCAATTACTAGGGACAATATAAAACACCAGCAGACAATATTTTATCTGGAACAAATGCAGATGACACAATAATTTAATTTTCATATCGTTATCCCGCTAACATTTACATCGAACTATAAAGTTATCTCAACGAAGTTTTGCCTTGGTTGGATAAATGAACTTTCAAAATAAGTGTTGAAAAATCTACGCATATAACGTTCACGCTAAAGTAGAACTCGGCATTTATTTTGGTGGGCAACAACGACTCTAATGAAAATTATGTAAAATATTTCGGTTCACATACTCACCAAACATCAAGTACGAAGAATTATGTGCAATTTAATCGCTGGTAACCCAATTAAAAGACCAGAAGACTCTGTTCATTAATTAAGAATCGCCGCTCAATCAGACCAAAAGAATATATTTTTAAAAATTAGCACCTACGGTAAATAATTTTGAGGTAATTCAAATATTGAAATATGTAGCCTATCGCTTAGTTGGACTGCTATTTGTTGTTTTTATTGTTACGGCTCTACAACACTTGGGCTTGTTCGCCGTTCTATAAGGTTCTATAGAAGCCTAGTAATGATATATCATAACAAAATAAACTTTCTTTTCACGATTAGTACGTTATATACACCTTCAAAAGCCACTATTACGTTTGATAAATTATAAAGAAAAAAAAAAGAGCCGAATTAAATATACAAATTCAAACAATTAATTAATTCAATATTAGAAAAATAATTATATATTATTATAAAATTTGAGTAGTTACAACAATTTTTATAACATAATAATAAAAAAATTAATATATAATTTAAATAAAAAACTTAATTTACAACTATGTAATATTTTTTTTTGTATTGTAATAAACAAATTACTATCAATAAATACCAAACTCATTAAAATCGGTCGAATGAGCCTTTGCTTTTTTCTTATACAAAATTATATATTTACAAATTAAGTTAATTTATGTGGGAAATCAATATTTTATATGTTTACTAATTGATTCCAAAATTAGTTTTCGAGACGAAATTTCTTGGCTTATTTTCCGAGTTGCTTACCCACATTGTCAAAGTCGCGAAGTTGTTTTGTTCCTATAGTCCAATCAATTTCCGCAGATCCGAACCTTCTTACAAACATGAAGATTTGAAACCCACTAGGGTGGGTCCTCGACATTTTGGACGTGTTTTGAGTGCAAAAGCTACATCGTTGTTTTCAAAATTATTGGTTAAAGGAAGCAAAAAAAAAGGACGGAGTAAAAAAAAAGTGAAAGTGAAGTTATACTTAAAGTGAAGTAGTGATGTTTACATAACCAAATGTGACTTGGGTGTCATTCTTTCCTGCCAAAAATTAGGCTGTGGTTCTATTGTCAACAGTGCACCAGAACAACAATATGACTGGCCCAACAGAAAAACTAGAAATAATGAGGTCTTCCAATAAAATCAAGATCGTCGTAGACACCATGGATAAGATGGTAACTCAATATCCCTGTAAAACAGAAACGAGAAACTGGTCACTTGCTATGCGCCACAACTTTATCGATATAGCAATTCTTGCAGCATATGCATGCAAATGTTGCATGTGCCGTGAGAGCAAGATATTTGGAAATATAAGACAGTTTCACATCACGTGCAACAAAGGGGCATGTTTCCCTAGCATGCTTACGCCTAACCGAAATGTGAAATTTTTATATGGAATTATCTACTTAATGTTACAATTTGATATAATATCGTCAGAAATTTTAAATAACGTGCTTGTATTTTGAACAATAAATACAAATCGCTCATAAATCCAATTTTTTTACATTAAAATGAAACGTTTGTATTTTATAGTGATAGGAATCTAATATTTTGTAGTAATCTAGTCGGGTGGATTTGTGACCATAACGTAGAAAAACTCAAAAACTTGAAAACTGTTGTGGAAAGAATCTCCAAATATTGAAAGTTTTGCACAATTTCTGAAAAAAAAGTTAGTTACTAAGGTAAAAGCTTTTTCCTTTTCGACCAAAGTTTACTGAGTTATTAACGTTTGCAAAAGTTAACAGAATCGTACATATTGTAAGTCCGACTTAAGTATTACAACAGCGTAAGTTGAAGGCCTAGACTAAAGTAGTCAGTGCTGGAAAGAGAATTCTTAGGTCTAGACGAAATTAATTAAAAGAGTAATGTGCATGTGCGAATGAACTGATATGTAAATGAGCATATTAACGTAGACTCCTAGAATCTGGTAGACTAATGTGTTAATGAACGTGAATGTTATGAATCCTAATTATAACGTGTAAGAATATAAGTCGGTGTAGAAGTTATCTGCCCTTTATAAAGTTGCAGTGTCGTCGATGCATATACAAAAAGTGTTGTACAGAACTAACTGCGCAACTAATCTCTCGTCTTTTCTTGCTCTCCCTCAAATTTTACTTCCTGACAATGTGTAGAAATAAATCTGCACCCTAAGCTAACTTTTCTACTTTTTTGGGTGATTTAAAACCAGTCTGCCAATAGGTAATAGTCGTGTTTGAAGAATATTTCCATTACCTTGTTTTGTATTATATGTCTATATATATATATATATATATATATAAATATAGAATTTATGGTCAGTGTCTTCTTTTTTATCTTATTGTTCGTGCTAGAGTCAGAAAATTTTGGTTTTCATTTTTTCTTTGTTAAGCTTAATTATTTTTACTTTTTAAAAAAAGTTTTACCTAATATTTATTTGTTTCTCTTGTTTTCCCTAAAATTTTAAATTTTTCTTTTGCTTATCAACGATCCTAAGAAAATGAAAATTTTCTTTTGATACATTCGGTTCTCTCTCCTTTCTGTTTTTTACAAAAATTTCTTGCCTGACATGCCAAAAACACAGCTTTGTTTTTAATAATCTATATAATTGTTTTTGCAAAAATCTCAATTTAAGACTGTTCATCTAAACTTTAATGCCCCATGGTCCATCTGCAATAAGGCTATCCATGAATCTTTTGTGAATATGAGCACATTGATTTTAGTAATTTCGCGATGATTTTGTTGAATTTTATCAAAACAACAATTGACTTGACTTTCTGGTAAGTGGTTACACACATATGTGTATCTCTTTGCGAAAATAATGCGTATCACTCTATTTTCTATGTTTAAATGAATTTAATTTTTTGAAAATGGAACTATAAGACTTGCCTTTTAGCGGTTCGGCAAGGTATTCGTTTAGCATAACAAGATTCATTTGCAAAAAAGGCGATTAGTACAATAAACTCATCACAATTCGATTCAACTCAAGCAGACAAGTCGTAATTTCCTCCCTTTGAGGTAGTTTTAAACCTCAATGACTGAATGAAATACTAAATAAATAAATAAATGAAATAAATAAATGAGTGATTGAGTGAGTGAAAAGCTGGCGGCGATGATTTGAAGGGGGGGAAGGTGAAGTGGGGTTATTTATATATTGTGCTGCAGCACGTAGTTACTTAATTCAAACAATTCCAAAACAAATAAGTAAACAAACCGTAAACCGGGTGAACAAACAAATAGAAAAAACAACAAATGAAAACGATAACATTGTGAAATTACAACAATAACAAAAAGTGAAAAAAAAATGACAAAAAAAAACGAAAACAACCGACACAAAATAATCAGGAAATTGTCCTTTGATCTCTTTTCTTCCGTTTTATTTTATGGTTGCTACCGTGTCGGTGTTTTATTTTTTGTTTAGAGCTATGAAGGAGATGATTATAATGGGATCTATGGAGAACTTGATTCTCTTGGTATTTGCTGCTGTTTTAGTCAATTTTCATTTTTTCATAAATAAAAGATAACAAGCTAAATGAATAACAACACATAATACCAATAATTACAAAACAGAAAAGAAGTACGCAAGCTATGTTCAACGATTGATATATTTTGTACAATAAATTTCCGGACCAATACCCGCTTCAGGTTGTTAGATTTTCAGAGATTAATTCAGTTTTATATATATATATATATCCATTTATCCAAATATATATAACTATCTATATGTATATTTTTGGGTTACATATCGACTGACAAATATTTATGCTCTCCTACTTTAAAGCTATGGCTGCAAATAAAAAAACAAATGAGCCGCAGCACATATAAAAACATGAGACACATACTTGCTAATATTTTCACAAAGTATTAACATTTATATTGCGAATCTGAAATGAGTTACACACTTTTATAACAGAAAAAACAATTATTTTGTATACCAGAAACAAATGACAATATGGTACATGGAATAGATAATAAGATGGTAATCGAAATAACTTGTTTTTCGTCTCCTAGATGTTTTAGGTTCCGAAAATTTAGGTTCCTTAAAACTGCACATAAAAAAGATACACGTATGTAGAAAACAAATTGTTCAAAAATGACCCTTTTTTAAAATTCACAAAGCATTGTTAATGTACTTTACATTTTCTGCTGGTCCTGCCGAAAATAAACGGACAACTATTGTATAAAGAGAACCTTTACATTCTGAGTTGTGCTATTTCTCTGTAACATTGAAAAAAAAGTTGCTTTAAACAGGCCAAGAATGACGTTTTGCATGAAATATTTGCTGTTCTGGACAATATGTTTCATTTGATTGACATGGTTCATTGATAAAACGTACCTCAAATAAAACTATAATCGAAGCTGGTATTCTTAAGCGTTTGATTTGGTAGTACGCAGGAGCTGATTGAATCAAAATATGAATTTTATTGTCCTTTCATTCGTCTTAATAACTGCATATAAACATTTAAAAATTTTCATTTTATTGCTTTTTTATTGGTGCGTAATCAAGTCATTCACTTGCAATTGTGTTCATATAATTATATAACTGAAATCGCATTGTAATTAGAGTTGTTCAAAACAGTATTATGGACTAACATTAATAATATCATAGGGCATACTTCACAAAAATGCCTTATATTAAAAAGGAAATCAGATATTCATTAGTAAGTTCACATTTAATCAAACTTATGTATTCAATACCGGGCCAGTTCGTCGAAGCTCATCAAAAAGCAATTTGGGTCAGCAACAATATTTTATAGATTCATGTATGCATGTATCTTTTTTCCTGCGTAAACACGCAGGGTATTTGTGACAAATTGTTATTTAAGTAATAATAAGAGATAGTAATAGCGGATCTGTTCGTGTAAGACTTCTTTAATGCAAAATGCTCTGGGGCAAGCAGTGTAACTAGGGCAAATCTGATAGGCAAATATTTAGAAGAAGAAGTTCAATTCTGGACCAAAATAGTTAATTTTTTAATTATACACTTAACTTATCAAACCTATTGATTAACTCCTCGTATTTTTCCTTAAAAGGACAAAAAGATATAGTAGAAAATTCGACTGAGAAAACCCACAAATATTTATACGGCAACGTTTGTCCTTTGGGTTTCTTCCGATATTTTACCTGATACTTCATAGTCATTGATATGTTCAGTGTTGAGTGTGCCCTTATTACCTTATATCTTTACCGTTTTCTATTCATCAATTTTTGCCAGGTGGTCGTCATTCGTATCTCAATTGAGTGTTGATGTTCTCAAGCGTAGGAATTATGTCAATTTGGTCCACAGCTAGGATTTCTGCCCCCTCATTTTTTATTTCTATGAATTCTGTTTCCGTTTTGTAGCTTTCTAGTAACAACAGCTCTTCTCCTATCTGCAATATATTGTTCCGTCAAATTGCTAAGTTGGGGTTTTCTGTTATAAATAGTTGTTTCACATTTGAAATCTATACTCTTTTGTAATTACTGCGCGTTTGATTAAAGAGCGCATTGTCGTTTTATTCATCTCTGTAATCCATCTTACTTGCTATTATGGTTTGACGATGAATTCTACCCAATCCAATGTTAGCAGAGGAGGCTGATCTATTGGGTTCATTGCTTTGGTGCAGCTATTGTGTCTTGCGTCGCTCAACACCGTTACGACGCTCGTACAAGGCCTCTGTGCTTTTATTCATCATTAACATTGGTGTCCATTTCCACCTTCTGTCTGAAGATTATGACACAAGCACTGACCGCATGGTCATACATTCTGGAACCGTCGCGTCTATATTGAAGAGTAATCGAATTTTGGTCCGCGCTAGCGTTTTTCTTTCCATGTGGTTATTATTTTTATAAAGCTTTCCCCTACCATGGGAGCGCAGCCGATAAGAGTTCCCAACTCCCAGCCAACCTCATTCGGATTATTATTATTATTGTTATGGATTGATCTTCGAATAAGAGGAAACTACTAAAAATCCTTGGAAACTCAACAATAGAAAAACAACCAGAAAAGCAGTGTAGCAATCAAGTATATTATATTTGCATATCACATACTGGCATTTCTCGAATCCATAATCCAAATAGGAATTGCAAAAAGCGGGGCTGTGATAGAAATCATATCATTGCTTTATGTTTATGTATAGTTAAGCAGTAACCACAAGAATAATGCTAAGTAAGCAAAATAATGGAGTAGATCTCATTTGATTTTACGGTACGTTGAACATGAATGAAACAAATTTTTGAGTTACGTTTGGATTTCCAGTTTTCTGCTTGCTTTTGTTTTTGTTCTATTTATTTGGTCATATATTTGCGTGCTTGTGTTATTATTACAATTTTTATTCAACATTGTTATGAGGTTATGAGGTTTTAATTGTAATAACAAAGCTTTTATTATATTTTAATTATGCATTCAATCTCTCGTTCAAATATTCATTCGTCGCATTAAATGCATATGTACACGAAAGTACTTGCAAATGTGTTTTCATCAATATGTGAGACATTTTTAATTAATAAATTTAATTGTAAGACTTGCTTTTGTTTGGAATCACGTAATTATATCGTGTATGAGACAAAGATGGGGGCTACATTTTCGTTAGAATGAAACATCAATAAGACAATAGAACCAGTTTATCTGAATCTTTTAAAGCAGCAAAAACTATAAAGAAGTTTTGATTCTAACAAATAAAACAGCAGTGGAATATAGCCCCTTTTGCGTCAAAACTTGTGTTGAATAAGAATAAATAAGTCTTCTTAGTGTTAGATGAAATGCTAGCAGTAACACTTTTATGTATACATATTCCCTTTTTTAACATCTTTAAGAAACATGCTTTATGCGGTGTCCGATTGCTTTGTGCTATAGATAAAAATGATGGAGGTAATACATAATACATAAATATAAAAATCCTCCGCTTTTTTTACAGAAAGTATGTCTTACACAAGACGTAATTGTTGCTGCAACAAGCAGAAAAAATACCATAGAGGTAAATACTAATGTAATGTTGCCTTGTTATTATTGGAATTATTTCGTCATCAAATTTCTCTTTAATTCTACAGCTCTAAAAAGTATCAATTTAGAAGTTGGTGCAATTAAAAGAAAGTGGAGGATTATAAGATGGGACTATTGGCGGTCTCATGATCAACAAAAATTCTCAACATATTTCAACAATTAATACCGTTTCGACGGTTCATCAAGCAGATTGCTTAAAAATAAAGTACTTAACAGAAAAATAACCCTTTAGAGAATTTTAAAGCCCCTGAAAGTAACCTTTGCATGAATTATATGGAGGACATGGGCAACCGATAATAATCGCGACCAAGTCTGTGTTCGCGGGTTCACATCTCAACGCGGCAGAGTTTACCTTGGTCATAATTATAGTGAGTGCTCAGACGGCAAAGGCATAACACTTACCAAATATGCACACAACCACTAGGAAGTGGAAGCTGCCCTGTTTCTTTTTCTTTCCTAACTTCTTTCCGGCTACCATCGTGTTACACAAATAAGGGATGTCCACTAAGTAATTGTTCGTAAAAAAAGGATAAGGAGCGTATGCCATGTGTGCAGCCCTTGAAGCTTACTTTGCAGTTGTCCTCAGCTTAAAGTTGTGATTTTACCCATTCACGTACATATTACATAAAGGCACTGAGCTCAGCTGTTTCGTAATTATTACTTTTACCGCTTTATGGTGTATTTGCTTTATTAGTATTGCAGCTGTATTTATTCGTGTTGCAGAAATCTGTGAGCCAATTACGCTGTAAAGATGAGTGCCGCTGCTTGTGTTTTCTCTAGCGCATTATATATCTGTAAGTACTTTAGGTCTTTTATTGCAGTTTCTGGTCCCTACATTGCACATAGCCTTCATTTTTTTCCATGCATTTGGTAATCTTATCAGAGTACGTTGTTTGTACGCTGTGTGTCAGTGGGATTATAACGTTTGTAACGTCGACAGTGTTTTTTTCTTCAATTTAGTACACCTCCGTCCGGTTTACTGGTCATGGTTATGACCTATCTGTCATACATCGTATCTTTTTCGTCTTCTTTAGTGTACTATTTTGCACACTAGGTTATGTCTGTTTCTGTGTTGGCTAATTATGCATCCAGTAATAATATGATCTATGGTTTCTAAACCATGTTTGTATTTACGGCAAAATTGATATGTACTCCGTAGGTCTATCGTAATTTTCCCCAAATCATTCAGGTGTATCCATATATATATTTCTGGACCCAATCATATAATGTCTGTTGATGGGTGAATATGTTGCTTGTTGTCTCATGGTTGTTGCTTCTTAAATTTATTGGGGTGTAATTTTTATCTCCTTCCATCAACATTTCTGTGATAAGACGTTCTTTATGCGACCTAAAATATGTCCTTAAGTTTCTTAACTATGCATCATGTAGGCTCGGCGGTTTGTTATTTCACGATGCTGCGTGAGTGGGACACTTTGCACGTGGTAGATTTTATTGCTCCGTTTGTTTCATGTAGGTGTCCATGCTACTTCATTTCACAATTGCAAAGGAGTACTTGTATACTGGTATAGCCAATAGTTTTGTATTTGTGCTTTAAGTTGTGCTTGGGTTTCGATATCATCACTAACTTTGTTTGAAATGCGAGCCTAGTTTACTCCTTCAGTTCTCGCGCCAGTACATCTTTTAATTGCAGAAATCCTGGATGTTTATAGCTTTATTCGTTGCTCAAACTTTCTCTTATTTTATCAGTATCGAAGGAAGTTTATCCTTGATCTTCACAGGATCTTTCGAACTTGATGTTTATTATCTTGCACTTTTCCGATCCAAATTTTGCTCCAATGCCTTTACCAAATTGATGCATGATATTTACTACTCCATGCAGTTTTATGTCACCTAGGTACATTAGATGGTTAACACCAAATTCGATATTCTTAGTTTTTATCCCGTATCGGCTCCTATTCTTCTTTAGTCATCTGCTAAAGATGTTTATATTGATTATTTATTGTACGTTCCAGGGCCGTCGGATAGTTTATCCCATTAGTGCTGTATGGGAGCACTACTTAATTTCTATTAGAAGGATTTTACATTTTTAGCGAATTCATTATTCTGTTGCTTTCTCTTTGCGCGTTTCTTGTACCTTACAAACAATTCACCTGCTGTAATTTGGTCAGTTGTATACACAGTAAGCATTCTTGTTATCTTGAGAAGATTTTTCCACGATCGTTCTCCTTTGGTCGCAACTTTTACCTTTAAGATTTCTTCTGATGTTCTATCTTGCATTTCATTGAATTGTACGGCGTTGCCTCATATTTTTCTTTGCCTCCATTGTTCCCAGCTGGTTGTCATTCGTTTCCCAGTTGAGTGTTGGTGTCCCCAAGCGCGGGCATTAGGTCAATTTGGTCCACCCCTAGGATTTCTGCCCCCTCATTTTTTATTTCCATGATTTCTGTTTCGGTTTGTAGCTTCTTAGTAACAATAGCTCCTCTTCTATTTGTAATTCCACCAAATTGTTAAGTTTGTGGTTTTTTGTTATAAACAGTTTTTTCACATTTGGAATCTATATCCTTTTGTAATCACCTCGCGTTTGGTTAAAGAACGCATTGTCGTTTTGTTCATCTCTGTAATCCATTTTATTCACTATTGCGTTTGGACGATTAATTCCACCTAGGGCAATGTTAGCAGAGATGGTTGATCTATTGGGTTCGCTGCCATGATAGAACTGTCGGATTCAATGTCGCTTTTCACCGTTACGAAGCTTATACGAGGCTTCTGTCGTTTTATTCATCATTACTATTGAAGTTCATCTTCACCCTTCTGTCTGATGATTATGACATAGACACTGACCAGATAGCCATCCATTCTGAAACCGTTGCATCTAGATTTAAGAGTAGTCGAATTTTGTTCGGCGGTAGCGTTCTTCTTTGCATCTGACTAGTATTTTTATAAGGCTTTCTCTTACCTTGGGAGTGCACACGATGGGGGTTCCCAGTCAAACACACACGGATTATTATTATTGTTCCTACTATTACTATTATTATTGTCATTATTGTCGGTTTGCGAATTAAAAAAAAAAATCTTTTTGACCAGAACTGGCAAATGCTACGTCAGCTATTAAACATCGAGCCTAGAAAATTATTCTGCGTAATGTACCTAAATTAGAAGTTTGCTAGTTACATTAGATTTATGGGATATAATTGAAAACGAATGACTAAAAAATTAACCAAAGAAAAAATGTTTGCGAGAACTGTAGCAAGAGGATACTAATGATTGTAAATTTTAGTGTAAAATCGAGTGAGTTAATACATCTAAAAACTTTCAATAAGATGCATGGAATATTTCAAGTGGTTCAAATAAGGCGGATATACCAGGGAAAAAAACAAATCTTTTCACGAATCTGGTTTGTTCCAAGTTTAAAGACGACGTTACACCTAATGAAAAGATAAACGATTTTTGTTGAATTGTTGATAGTTTAAAAAGCAGCGACGTCTTTTGGATCGACGACTTGTTATGTAGGATATTTCCTTGCAGCCTTTCGGATGATATCGAAAGGTTTATATATATCCAAGGGATAAAGACGGCCTATCTTCTCTTGAAAATTTGATGTCAAGGATTTTGGAAGGAGAAGAACGGCGGTGTCTTTGCTTTGGTTTTGCTAATAAAAGTCGAAAAGAAATGAAACGACACTAGGCAAAAGTTCAAAAAGGAACACACAATGGCAACTATAAGTACTTGAAATGTGGCAAGAAAGGTCGTATTCGATACCTTGGGATGCAAAACTTAGACAAAAAACTTGTTCATTATATCTTAACAAAGCAAAGGGTGAATTACTACACAGCAGTGTAGGACATGAAAAGCGAAGTGACTTCCTATATGAGGCGTAGTCTTTTATCATTGATTTCAAAGCACATATAAGAAACCGCAATTTAAATAAACGTAACGATAAAAAAGTAAATAGTATAGCTTATGAGACTAAGATAATAAAATACCACCAAAGATATGGGAGTTTAAAATGTGTATGATGTAAATAAACTATTCAGAAGAAGTAGGGTTTGTGGTTTAGACTCTAATAGGATTAAAAATATTGAACGCATGCCTAATAAAAGATAAAAGTACTTCACCTACATTGCCACAATTCGAGGAAGGCAGGCTAAGGTTGAAGTTTACCCAATGCGAACTGACAAGGAAAATTGTAGGAAATATTATAATTCTATGGCTATATTTATAAGTAATATCAAATATTTCGTTTCACACTTTAAATTTCTTAACAGAATGACTGATATCTTTTGAATCGCTATAAGGCTCCATACATTAAACAGCCGTCTCGGTGAAGATTTTAACGTACTAACGCATTTTTATTTGGAAATGCTTTTAAATTATATTCGGAAAGGCACGAAGTTTTAAAAAAAATTCTTAGAGATGCGCGCGATTGGCTTCCTTCATTTTGGGATGATATCCAAGAGGCGAAAGCGTTGGAAAACTATTAGGCGTATGTATTATCTAAATGAGTACTAAGTTTGTAACCGCTCGCTAGTTGCCATGGAAATTTTTTCGTGGCGAAGGTGATGATTTCACTGTTATGCACCAGTGTATCAGATGACTACCATGGATCGATGTAGGTTTGTAAAGGCAGCTTGCTTGAGCAGGCTTAACTTGGGATTATGAGCAATCTTGTTAACCGGCGAACTTATAAGCTAGATGTGTTGTTGTTTAAACAACAGGTTTTTATTGAACATTTGTCTCGCATTCATTCGTATTTCCTGACCTTTGACTATACTCATAAGATCATCTAATTAGAAACAGTGCTTGGTAGCCGTAGGCCAAACAAGATAGAACTGAAAAATATAATTTTCTTCATAAATCTCTGTAATGATCTCGAAGTAAAAAGCTCATCTTGCTCGTCTGGCTTACAATTCCATACCTCATTTTATCTATAGTCTTACTTCTCTATCAATATAGCATGGGGTCATGACTCACTTATAATAAAAACATAAGAAATAACAGTTCAACAAGACAAGTTGAATAAATATAACCCACTTAGTACAGATCGTCGGTCTAACCTGTAGTGTTGACTATTCGTAATTGGTTACGGACGCTCATAATAATATGCATATTTTCGAAGTTTTACACTGATTCCAAAATTATGATCAGCTACCGAAAGTGAGCGAAATATAATACATCCCTTCTAATCTGTGATAATCCTTGTAAATTATGACCTAGAGAGAAAGACTCTTTTAAATTCATGAGCTTGCGGTTTATGGTAAACGCACTTGTCCAAGGGGAAACCTGTAATTTTAGCGAAACTGAGGAATGGATGAAATGAAATTGAGGAAAAATTTTGTGGAAGACCTTTGCGCAAGCGTCTAGTTTATGATACAGCACCTTCGACTCTCTCGTGGTATATGCTTTACAGAAACGCATGGAAAAATAGAAAAGCAAAACATTTAAGTGCAGAATAACCATTTTTCGTTATTTGTATATACTTTTGAGTAGAGACAGCTCGTATTTGCTACAGAATGGAGCAGACTTCCGCCAAGAAAAAACGGAGGAACCAACTTGTTATTAAAGTACGATTTACCTGGTTTTTTGTCTTTGATTGTCTGGAGTTTATGGTAGTAATTTAGCTTTCCAACTTATTTATTAGTAATTAAAACATTTCTTCGTATACTTTTCAAGGCAAACATATTCGTGATACTAAAAAAGAATACATTAATACACGAGTGTCCATATACTTAATATTTTTACTATTTATCAAACTAGTAATATTAGCGACGTTACCAAATGGATTTGTTTTTGTTGCATGTCTAACAACCATGCACATCGCTATCATATTGTCTATTCCCTCTATGTGCTTGTATACGTTTATGATTTACCATTTAATAAATCAACAGTTTTCACCATATTGGCGACCTTGCTTTATCTTGGTTGGAACATATTCCTAAACAGAAAATCTACTTGTTACAAATTTATGTTGTCGTATAGAGCAAATAAGAAATATATATCCAACATATATGTTTGTAAGAAATTTTATTGTTGTATTTCTCGAATAACGTTATTACAATGTGATCGACATTGTTGTATAATAACGAGGAAACATCTTTGGCTTCGCTATCAAACCTATAAACCGTAAAAGGCAACCAGAAGCTTTCTTCTTCTTTTCTGCCAAAGATCAACTTGATCGGTGTGCCAATCGGTCTTTCACTGTCATGCGTACCACTTCGATTTTTGGTATATATCTCTGCTATCTACGGCTTATATGCTACTTATATTTTTTGAGATTCTTACATTCCTCGATTCTGGATCGTTATAGCGAACTATAAAAGCAACTTCATCCACTCAGCCAATTAATTTTACTAATCTAGTATCATTACATTATTTAGTATTATTGCAAATCCACACCAGAACTTCGAAAAACTTGATCTTTCAAATGTTTTTCCACTTGCTTTTCAGTTTGCTTGCCTACGCGTTGTAAATAGGCAAGGCAGGGATATTCAACAACTTATCAGCAGCACCAGTGTTTTTTCTTCTGCGCTTCTGTCCTGCTTTTCTGCTGCTGCACAGCTCTGGTGACCTTATCGAAGGTTATATTGTTTCAGTTTTTGCGTATAATCTGCATCGATTAACGAACGAATAGGTTGTAACATTAGCAATTTTGAAAATTCCAGGAATACCAAAATTTAAAATATTGAGTAGTTCAATCATTTTGCCATCGGTGAGATCCCTATTTCCATCAGAGTAGGGAAATTTATTGCTTAAATCTTTTGCTAATATCATTCTCATGGGAATGATTTTGCATAAATAAGGATGACAACTGCCTTTGTAAAATTTTTCAGATCAATGTTCATTCAAAAGTGGCGGCTGCAATTTCTTAGTTATGTAGCTTTCACCACTGCAAAGATTTTGTTTCTTTTAGCAATCTTTCAAGTTTGATACATGCGTATATACATGCATGTATGTGTACGTATGTGAGTGTAAATGGATTACGGCGGCTTCTGTTATTATTTCCTATTGAAATTATAATTGCTCGGAAATCCTGCAGAGCAAACGTGTTTTACATCGAACGCTTGTACGTCCTTCTTCATCACTTCAACAATATGTTATAAACATCAAATGTGACGTTTACCATTGCATTATGGTCATAATTATATGCGAGCAGAATATTTAACTGATAATTTTGAAGATTTTGACATTAGAAGTTGAAATTCTTCCCTCGTCAGTAAAATGTAAAGACTCTTTTTGTATACTAATGCAAATGTGTTTGCCAAGAACTTTTTACCAACAATAAACATTGTGGATTTGCCGACGCCCTCGCTGTGATATTTTGACGTATTTTTCAAATAACTTTTTGTCAGCATATTTTGCAGGTGATAGTGACATAAACGTCAGCGTGTAAAAAGTCGTCTTCCTAACAGGTAAATTAAATGATAATCACAGCAGATCCAATTTGCTTTCATTTATGTATTCAAAGAAGCAAATTTCGGGCTATTCGATGTGCGTCTTAAAATTGATTCATAGTAGAAGAACTCTTGAATACCATTAACAACAAAGCGAAATGTCATGTTATGCTGGATAATATTTTATAGCGAAGTGAAAATTTATTCCGCTTCCTCAACTTACGATTTCTGACTTTCGAGAGGTCCAGTCCACAATTTCCTTATTTCAAATGTTTCGAAGGCAATTTTTGAGAACGTCGATAAAGATGATCAATTTTTTCGTTTTCTGCTAAAGTAGTTTTATATGTATATCAGCTAATAATTAAACTTGCGATGTTGCAGTATGCATTCAAAAGCTGTCGTTTATTAAGCTTTTCGGCAGAAGACAGTCAGCAATTAGATCGATGGACATCATTTGATGAGCTCCTTGTGTTAATTTATCTATAGTCAAATTTTGTTAAAAAATAAACACCCCAAATAGTCAGCTGCGGGTAAAATTTAAGGTCTAGCATAATTACTCAGTCCATATGTTTGCTTATATTTAAACTACATAAAAACGAACGCATTTGCGTAAATGAGCATTTATTGAAGGTATAAAGGGATAAACACAAATCTAAGTTATAGATAAATTCTTATTGAAATGATAATAGTTTAGCTAATAGTATTTGCTCTTCTTTTATAGCTAACTGCGTAGGTCGATTGCAGTATGTTGATCGAAGAACATCACGTACTCGCATTGGAAATAATTGAATGCTTACGCACATAAACGCATGAGGAAGGATTAGAAATAGTAAGGATTCGCTGTATGTGCTTTTAGAGTATTACGCATGAGAGAAAGCATGAGGTATGTACAAATCAATTATTTGCTTGAAAAGCATGTGTATAAGGTCGCAATTTTTCCTTCTGAAGTGAGAACTCCTTCAAGTTAAGCTAAATTTAATTGCAACCAGAAAACGAAAATAGTGAAATAAACTGCACGTAAAACCATACACGTACGCACATAAACGTCACAAACGTAAAAAAAAATGCGTATACTTGTGAAGATATGTCTGTAAATGTGAAAATTATGTCATTTAAAAGCTCACACTTGGTACAATTTTTAAATACAAATACACACTCGCACATGCATTTATGTATTCATTTAGGTAGTACAGTAAACATCAAAAGAGAGTACACAGTTGCTTTGTACTTATGAAGCCATTCATTACAAATACATTGTTGTCTTTCTAATATTGCAGGTGTAACCATGTAATAAACAAAAACTTATTGTAAAAGAAAAGTATATATTATTCATATATGAACTTTGTGACCTTCTACCAGTAAATTTTTCTTACTAGACGTGATTCCCCATCTTGTTTTTTTTTCGAGGGGTTACTGAATTAAATACCGCAAAATCACAGCTCTCTTATTATTTTCGTTGGGCCCAATATAAATAAGGCTTCGATAACATCTACATTACGATATCATTTAGAAATATCAAAATATATGAACAAGAAAACTGACATTTTAAAGAAAAACTTTTTTTGATAATGAAAGTCCAATAAAAATTTCGAAAACGTGAAGACTTCAAGAGATAGCGTGCAATTACAAACGTTTCGAGTGGCACATTTTAAACAAAAAACGGGTTTGTTTTATACGAACATTTTAATGAATTATGATTTGTCATGTTTCTACTGATGCTCCTAAGCAATAATTTTCTTTTTGAATTTATGATTGATTCTCCGCTATTATAATATTTTTGAATATATTATGTGTTTTTAATAGAAGGTTTTACATAACACTACATAGGACAACAATGCGCTTTTTTTAAGCTCACTGTACATATTTAACATAAGTTCAAAGCCTTGCGGCATACAAAATATTCTTCTTATGATAGATTTGTGCGCAGATAATAGCAATCAAAACAGCCAAAACAAAGAAAACAACATCAGCAACAGTAATAACAACATCTGTCGTATTATCACATGAATTTGTCACACATAAAATGCAGTTGAGGTATCTAAGTGTTAACGACATATAAACGGGTGGGCGGTCTGTTAAGTAGGTGGATGTGTGGATTATTTGCTGGTAAGTAAAGAAGGGAAGCAGTTGTTTAGGATATCAATGAGATCAGGGACAAATAAAAATATCCTTTATATACAGCAAACAAAAACGATAACGTTTTCAAAACATGTAATAATAACTCTGCTGGCTTTGTAGCATTTTATTGTTAATGGCGATGGTGTTTGGGAACAAAAAGGTAGAGAGAAAAAAAGAGATTGCAATAACATTGGAAGCAAATGCCAAGTTCAAAGTAGGAACGTAAATCTATGCATGTATAATCTGCCAGATTTTTCCCAGCAAAAAGGCTTTGGCGCCGCAAAGTAATCTGAAACCATTTTCTTGAAAGAACCGATCATTTGTTATGAATATAGTAATTACGAATAAGATCATCATTTTAATAGAGAAGTTATCTACTAGCTAAACATAGAATAAATGAGTAACTGCGAAATGTCTAATACTGCTGTTAATGTTGTTTAGCACTTTAAAATGGAACAGTTTGTAACACGTCATTATATATCCGCTTACAATTATTAGCGTTGTAAATATGAAATTGAAGCCTCTGAACAATATTATTAAAATGTGTAATAAAGTGAAAAATCTCGCCCGCTAAACAATATATAGTCAAGTGATAGTTTTTTGTTTTTGTAATTAAAATTTTAAGCTCCATGTTATGTGTGGAGCTTTTTTCATATGAATCAAAAATGAAAGATATTAATTCCGCACTCCTTCCTACATGCAGCAAATCCCTACTGCAATGCCTGAAATTGTGTGGGTTTACTTCTGTTTTTTTTTTTTTTTCTTTTAATTATTCTTGTTCAAATCTGTTTATCTATTAAAGTAATCTGAATTTAGTGTAGAAAACATCAAAGCACTTTTTCACGTGGAAAGTACGCGTGCGTGCGATGCCCTTTTGTATGAAAGCAAAGAAAACACAACTTTTAGAAAATTATAACAAAAATAATACAATATATTGCAAATCCCCATTTAGCGAATAAAAGAACTTTCGTTACAATACCAATGAATCCTTTTGTGTTTGAGACCGCACGCGTTGTTACTGTATTGCGAGAGTGCCAAAGCAGCAATAAGTATAACAAACATGAAAGTTATGTACGGCTCGCAGCGAATCATGACTACCCACCACTTACAGTAATTTTTGCTTTAAGTTCTTAGACTCTTCTAATAAATAATCCAACCAGTTTGCATATTAATACCTGCAATAGATTTTTAACTCTTTATTAGCTATGATTGGCAGCTGATTCAAATATATATATATAACACGTTTTCCTTTTCACGGGTTCCAGTATTCTAACAGCAGACAATCTCATATTGAATCTGTGGAAACGTTACAAGCATGCGATTTTCTTCGGAAATTTGAATAACAAAAGCCTGTTTTTAGAGGATGAGTTACCTTTTTTATGCTATTTAGTTCATTATACCAGGCATATACGCAGCAGCGAGTTTATTTGCTCTCATATACACGTACAACACAAATTTACCCGCTTATCACTTTCTTACGTTATCGAAGTTATTGCCGTCTTCGTCAGTGTTACACACATAGCATATCAACGATGACGCTAACAGTATTCATATATCATTATGAACAAAGTTTGTTCTAATATATATCAACTCATATTATAAGGTCGTATTTAAGAAGTAGGAGGGATGTGAGGCAAAAGTATATCATAAAAGAAATGTGAACATTGCATTAAATTCAAATTTTTCATTTTCATTTAACATTCGGAATTTTTCTTGTTATTTTGTTGTAAAATGTTTTTCGTTAGTCACCACTTCTGCGATCAAAAGTAATTTTTCCTCTCTTTCACTCTCTTGCTATCTTAAAAATTAACTGCATTTCAGAAATCACATTCATGTAACACACTCAGTGCCTTTGGCAACTATATGTATATATTTACTGTACGTGTATGTATTTATATGATGTCGTTTATATAATAGACAGTTTCAGAAAAAAAAAGAGAGAAACAACTTAGATAACGTAACAGAAAGCTGTAAACTTTATGAACTTTGTAGACCTATGCTATTGCAAATATTGCTAACTGTAGGCAAGTCAGAAAATCGGTGAGGTTTATTTTCAAATAGAGCTTGACCAGGTTGAAAACTTACGGTCGAATACGGTTTACCAAAAAAGCTTGTTAAACGCAAACGAAAGCAGATGAGAGATAAAACAAATCACTATTCACACTTTCTTGAATTTTTGGGAGCCACATATAATTAATAAACTTTAACGGCGTTCGAACAATTTGGACAAGCATGTTTGTCAGATGTGGAGAATTTTTTCAACGCATAAAAATAAGCATTACGGATATTCCTTAGCATGTTACAGTTAGCATGAATAACCGATTTATTATAATATTAGCCTTCCCCTTTTTAAAGCAAACTATTGGTGGGTACGATGATATTCGGTTCTGTAATTTCTCTTTTCATAATTGACTAAATTTTCTTAATGCTTCAAAAAGCCATATTTTGTATAATGTTCACTTTAGTAATCGATAATAAGTTGTGGAGACCCTCTCACAATAGAAATCTAACTACGCTTCTTAGGAAAGCACATACGTATAGGTGCTTGCTACATATGCTCTATGAGACGAAAATTAAACAGTACATATTTGCTGCTTTTCAAATATGAGTTTTTGTCGTTACACAGATTTATGGTGTGCCACGTACCATTGGGAATACTCTAACTCAACTGAAAAGCGTACTTGCAATATTAGCTATCCGTCAATTTTTGTGTTCAACCACCTTTGTCCTGCTTTCACTAGCACTCTTCCTTATGTCCTGCTAAACTTACGCATTAAATATGTCTGGGACATCTCTGCATCCATCAGGGAATTACTTTGTGGCAAAATGACACGCTCGAAAACAATAAACGCACTAACGCACGTACTTGTGCAGAAAACACTGAAAGTAAGTCAACGACTGAATATTCCCGGGTCCAACATTTCGAGATCTACAAGCATTATTGTATTGTTATCTCTTGTTTGATTTTTTTCAATCTTAATAGTTAAGAAGATTTTTGCAAACAATTAAATTAAACAAGAAACACAGGTTTGAAATGAACACGAAGGCAAATCCTAGCTCAACGCTTAGCTGAAGCCGTTTGAATTTTTGGAAATAACGTTATACATACACACAGTTCTAATTGCTTTTATATTTGTCACAAAGCTTGATAGCGAAAGAGTACAATAAAAATATATTAACGATATAAAAGTATTTATTTACTTTTGGTTATCAATAACGTAGTAATATACAGAATACGTTAAATGATTGATACGTTAATGTAATATTTTCATTCTTATCTTTTATCTATAAACGAACTCTTCCGTAACGTATTGGGTAAAAAAGTTTTTCAGGAAGTAAAAATATTCTGTTGAAAGGATTTGATATTTATTAATGGAACGAAAGATTTCGTATTATATCTTCTATAAATGTAGAAGCGTTGGCGCATGTCACATTTATAACGTATTATAACGTCAATATATTAGTTTAGGGAAAAAGAAATCCATTATTTTTTCGGTAGATGGCTGCACTGATAGATTTCTTGCAAAGTATCGATCAAACAATTTCATATTTATGCTCGTTGGAAAGGTGACATTTCGCAGTAAAAAAATTTTTTTTGCTGTTTTTTGTTTGGTGCATTCAGTTGTGAGTTACAGCGTGT